>NW_027473668.1:93196-181181 GCF_050947335.1 Megachile rotundata
GCCATATTATGCTTAAATGATCGATAGAACGACAATTACTATACTAATTAGTCTTATTATTATCAATCTAACTCATACTATTAGCCATATTATACTTATGTGATCGAAAGAACGATAATTACTATACCTATTACGCTTATTATTATCAATCTAACTCATATTATTAGCCATATTATGCTTATGTGATCGATCGAACGACAATTACTATACTTATTACTCTCATTATTATCAACCTAACTCATATTATTAGTCATATTATGCTTATATGACCGAGAGATCCACAATTACTATACTCATTACTCTTATTATTATCAATCTAACTCATATTATTAGCCATATTATGCTTATATGATCGATAGAACGACAATTACTATACTCACTACTCTTATTATTATCATCTAACTCATATTATTAGCCATATTATGCTTATATGATCGATAGGAGGACAATAACTATACTCATTACTCTTATTATTATCAATCTAACTCATATTATTAGTCATATTATGCTTATATGACAGAGAGATCACAATGACTATACTTATTACTCTTATTATTATAAATCTAACTCATATTATTAGCCATATAATGCTTATATGATCGATAGAACGACAATTACTATACTTATTACTCTTATTATTATCAATCTAACTCGTATTATTAGCCATATTATACTTATATGATCGACAGAACGACAATTACTATACTTATTACACTCACTATTATCAATCTAACTCATATTATTAACCATACTATGCAGATATGATCGATAGAACGACAATTACTATACTCATTACTCTTATTATTATCAATCTAACTAATATTATTAACCATATTATGCAAATATGATCGATAGAACGACAATTACTATACTCATTACTCTTATTATTATCAATCTAACTCATATGATTAGCTATATTATGCTTATATGATCGATAGGACGACAATTACTATACTTATTACTCTTATTATTATCAATCTAACTCATATTATTAGCCATATTATGCTTATATGATCAGCAGAACGACAATTACTATACCTATTACACTCACTATTATCAATCTAACTCATATTATTAACCATATTATGCAGATATGATCGATGGAACGACAATTACTATACTTATTACTCTTATTATTATCAACCTAACTCATATTATTAACCATATTATGCAGATATGATCGATAGAACGACAATTACTATACTCACTACTCTTATTATTATCAATCTACCTCATATTATTAGCCATATTATGCTTATATGATCGATAGAACGACAATTACTATACTCATTACTCTTATTATTATCAATCTAACTCATATTATAGAAATATTGTGCTTATATGACCGAGAGATCCACTATTACTATACTCATTGCTCTTATTATTATCAATCTAACTCATATTATTAGCCATATTATGCTTATATGATCGATAGGGACGACAATTACTATACTCACTACTCTTATTATTATCAATCTAACTCATATTGTTAGCCATATTATGCTTATATGATCGATAGAACGACAATTACTATACTCATTACTCTTATTATTATCAATCTAACTCATATTATTAGCCATATTATGCTTATATGATCGACAGAACGACAATTACTATACTTATTACTCTTATTATTATCAATCTAACTCATATTATTAGCCATATTATGCTTATATGATCGGTAGAACGATAATTACTATACCTATTACTCTTATTATTATTAATCTAACTCATATTCTTAACCATATTATGCAGATATGATCGATAGAACGACAATTACTATACTCATTACTCTTATTATTATCAATCTAATTCATATTATTAGCCATATTATTCTTATATGATCGACAGAACGACAATTACTATTCTTCTTACACTCACTGTTATCAATCTAACTCATATTATTAACCATATATGCAAATATGATCGATAGAACGACAATTACTATACTTATTACTCTTATTATTATCAATCTAACTCATATTATTAGCCATATTATGCTTATATGATCGATAGGAGGACAATCACTATACTTATTATTCTTATTTTTATCACCTAACTCATATTATTAGCCATATTATGCTTAAATGATCGATAGAACGACAATTACTATACTAATTAGTCTTATTATTATACATCTAAGTCATACTATTAGCCATATTATGCTTATGTGATCGAAAGAACGATAATTACTATACCTATTACGCTTATTATTATCAATCTAACTCATATTATTAGCCATATTATGCTTATGTGATCGATCGAACGACAATTACTATACTTATTACTCTCATTATTATCAACCTAACTCATATTATTAGTCATATTATGCTTATATGACCGAGAGATCCACAATTACTATACTCATTACTCTTATTATTATCAATCTAACTCATATTATTAGCCATATTATGCTTATATGATCGATAGAACGACAATTACTATACTTATTACTCCTATTATTATCAATCTAACTCATATTATTAGCCATATTATGCTTAAATGATCGATAGAACGACAATTACTACACTCATTACCCTTATTATTATCAATCTAACTCATATTATTAGCCATATTATGCTTATATGATCGACAGAACGACAATTACTATTCTTATTACACTCACTGTTATCAATCTAACTCATATTATTAGCCATATTATGCTCATACGATCGACAGAACGACAATCACTATACTTATTACTCTTACTAGTATCAATCTAACTCATATTATTAGTCATATTATGCTTATATGATCGATCGAACGACAATTACTATACTTATTACTCTCATTATTATCAACCTAACTCATATTATTAGTCATATTATGCTTATATGACCGAGAGATCCACAATTACTATACTCATTACTCTTATTATTATCAATCTAACTCATATTATTAGCCATATTATGCTTATATGATCGATAGAACGACAATTACTATACTCACTACTCTTATTATTATCAATCTAACTCATATTATTAGCCATATTATGCTTATATGATCGATAGAACGACAATTACTATACTCATTACTCTTATTATTATCAATCTAACTCATATTATTAGCCATATTATGCTTATATGACCGAGAGATCCACAATGACTATACTTATTACTCTTATTATTATAAATCTAACTCATATTATTAGCCATATAATGCTTATATGATCGATAGAACGACAATTACTATACTCACTACTCTTATTATTATCAATCTAACTCATATTATTAGCCATATTATGCTTATATGATCGATAGGACGACAATTACTATACTTATTACTCTTATTATTATCAATCTAACTCATATTATTAGCCATATTATGCTTATATGATCAGCAGAACGACAATTACTATACATCTTACACTCACTATTATCAATCTAACTCATATTATTAGCCATATTATGCTTATATGATCGACAGAACGACAATTACTATACTTATTACACTCACTATTATCAATCTAACTCATATTATTAACCATATTATGCAGATATGATCGATAGAACGGCAATTACTATACTCATTACTCTTATTATTATCAATCTAACTAATATTATTAACCATATTATGCAAATATGATCGATAGAGCGACAATTACTATACTCATTACTCTTATTATTATCAATCTAACTCATATTATTAGCCATATTATGCTTATATGATCGATAGGACGACAATTACTATACTCATTACTCTTATTATTATCAATCTACCTCATATTATTAGCCATATTATGCTTATATGATCGATAGAACGACAATTACTATACTCATTACTCTTATTATTATCAATCTAACTCATATTATTAGCCATATTGTGCTTATATGGCCGAGAGATCCACAATTACTATACTCATTACTCTTATTATTATCAATCTAACTCATATTATTACCCAAATTATGCTTATATGATCGACAGAACGACAATTACTATTCTTCTTACACTCACTGTTATCAATCTAACTCATATTATTAACCATATTATGCAAATATGATCGATAGAACGACAATTACTATACTTATTACTCTTATTATTATCAATCTAACTCATATTATTAGCCATATTATGCTTATATGATCGATAGGAGGACAATCACTATACTTATTACTCTTATTATTATCAATCTAACTCATATTATTAGCCATATTATGCTCATACGATCGACAGAACGACAATTACTATACTTATTACTTTTACTAGTATCAATCTAACTCATATTATTAGTCATATTATGCTTATATGATCAGCAGAACGACAATTACTATACTTATTACACTCACTATTATCAATCTAACTCATATTATTAACCATATTATGCAGATATGATCGATAGAACGACAATTACTATACTCACTACTCTTATTATTATCAATCTACCTCATATTATTAGCCATATTATGCTTATATGATCGATAGAACGACAATTACTATACTCATTACTCTTATTATTATCAATCTAACTCATATTATTAGAAATATTGTGCTTATATGACCGAGAGATCCACTATTACTATACTCATTGCTCTTATTATTATCAATCTAACTCATATTATTAGCCATATTATGCTTATATGATCGATAGGACGACAATTACTATACTCACTACTCTTATTATTATCAATCTAACTCATATTGTTAGCCATATTATGCTTATATGATCGATAGAACGACAATTACTATACTCATTACTCTTATTATTATCAATCTAACTCATATTATTAGCCATATTATGCTTATATGATCGACAGAACGAAAATTACTATACTTATTACTCTTATTATTATCAATCTAACTCATATTATTAGCCATATTATGCTTATATGATCGGTAGAACGATAATTACTATACCTATTACTCTTATTATTATTAATCTAACTCATATTCTTAACCATATTATGCAGATATGATCGATAGAACGACAATTACTATACTCATTACTCTTATTATTATCAATCTAATTCATATTATTAGCCATATTATTCTTATATGATCGACAGAACGACAATTACTATTCTTCTTACACTCACTGTTATCAATCTAACTCATATTATTAACCATATTATGCAAATATGATCGATAGAACGACAATTACTATACTTATTACTCTTATTATTATCAATCTAACTCATATTATTAGCCATATTATGCTTATATGATCGATAGGAGGACAATCACTATACTTATTATTCTTATTTTTATCAACCTAACTCATATTATTAGCCATATTATGCTTAAATGATCGATAGAACGACAATTACTATACTAATTAGTCTTATTATTATCAATCTAACTCATACTATTAGCCATATTATACTTATGTGATCGAAAGAACGATAATTACTATACCTATTACGCTTATTATTATCAATCTAACTCATATTATTAGCCATATTATGCTTATGTGATCGATCGAACGACAATTACTATACTTATTACTCTCATTATTATCAACCTAACTCATATTATTAGTCATATTATGCTTATATGACCGAGAGATCCACAATTACTATACTCATTACTCTTATTATTATCAATCTAACTCATATTATTAGCCATATTATGCTTATATGATCGATAGAACGACAATTACTATACTCACTACTCTTATTATTATCAATCTAACTCATATTATTAGCCATATTATGCTTATATGATCGATAGGAGGACAATAACTATACTCATTACTCTTATTATTATCAATCTAACTCATATTATTAGTCATATTATGCTTATATGACCGAGAGATCCACAATGACTATACTTATTACTCTTATTATTATAAATCTAACTCGTATTATTAGCCATATTATACTTATATGATCGACAGAACGACAATTACTATACTTATTACACTCACTATTATCAATCTAACTCATATTATTAGCCATATTATACTTATATGATCGACAGAACGACAATTACTATACTTATTACACTCACTATTATCAATCTAACTCATATTATTAACCATACTATGCAGATATGATCGATAGAACGACAATTACTATACTCATTACTCTTATTATTATCAATCTAACTAATATTATTAACCATATTATGCAAATATGATCGATAGAACGACAATTACTATACTCATTACTCTTATTATTATCAATCTAACTCATATGATTAGCTATATTATGCTTATATGATCGATAGGACGACAATTACTATACTTATTACTCTTATTATTATCAATCTAACTCATATTATTAGCCATATTATGCTTATATGATCAGCAGAACGACAATTACTATACCTATTACACTCACTATTATCAATCTAACTCATATTATTAACCATATTATGCAGATATGATCGATGGAACGACAATTACTATACTTATTACTCTTATTATTATCAACCTAACTCATATTATTAACCATATTATGCAGATATGATCGATAGAACGACAATTACTATACTCACTACTCTTATTATTATCAATCTACCTCATATTATTAGCCATATTATGCTTATATGATCGATAGAACGACAATTACTATACTCATTACTCTTATTATTATCAATCTAACTCATATTATTAGAAATATTGTGCTTATATGACCGAGAGATCCACTATTACTATACTCATTGCTCTTATTATTATCAATCTAACTCATATTATTAGCCATATTATGCTTATATGATCGATAGGACGACAATTAATATACTCACTACTCTTATTATTATCAATCTAACTCATATTGTTAGCCATATTATGCTTATATGATCGATAGAACGACAATTACTATACTCATTACTCTTATTATTATCAATCTAACTCATATTATTAGCCATATTATGCTTATATGATCGACAGAACGACAATTACTATACTTATTACTCTTATTATTATCAATCTAACTCATATTATTAGCCATATTATGCTTATATGATCGGTAGAACGATAATTACTATACCTATTACTCTTATTATTATTAATCTAACTCATATTCTTAACCATATTATGCAGATATGATCGATAGAACGACAATTACTATACTCATTACTCTTATTATTATCAATCTAATTCATATTATTAGCCATATTATTCTTATATGATCGACAGAACGACAATTACTATTCTTCTTACACTCACTGTTATCAATCTAACTCATATTATTAACCATATTATGCAAATATGATCGATAGAACGACAATTACTATACTTATTACTCTTATTATTATCAATCTAACTCATATTATTAGCCATATTATGCTTATATGATCGATAGGAGGACAATCACTATACTTATTATTCTTATTTTTATCAACCTAACTCATATTATTAGCCATATTATGCTTAAATGATCGATAGAACGACAATTACTATACTAATTAGTCTTATTATTATCAATCTAACTCATACTATTAGCCATATTATGCTTATGTGATCGAAAGAACGATAATTACTATACCTATTACGCTTATTATTATCAATCTAACTCATATTATTAGCCATATTATGCTTATGTGATCGATCGAACGACAATTACTATACTTATTACTCTCATTATTATCAACCTAACTCATATTATTAGTCATATTATGCTTATATGACCGAGAGATCCACAATTACTATACTCATTACTCTTATTATTATCAATCTAACTCATATTATTAGCCATATTATGCTTATATGAACGATAGAACGACAATTACTATACTTATTACTCCTATTATTATCAATCTAACTCATATTATTAGCCATATTATGCTTAAATGATCGATAGAACGACAATTACTACACTCATTACTCTTATTATTATCAATCTAACTCATATTATTAGCCATATTATGCTTATATGATCGACAGAACGACAATTACTATTCTTATTACACTCACTGTTATCAATCTAACTCATATTATTAGCCATATTATGCTCATACGATCGACAGAACGACAATCACTATACTTATTACTCTTACTAGTATCAATCTAACTCATATTATTAGTCATATTATGCTTATATGATCAGCAGAACGACAATTACTATACTTATTACACTCACTATTATCAATCTAACTCATATTATTAACCATATTATGCAGATATGATAGATAGAACGACAATTACTATACTCACTACTCTTATTATTATCAATCTACCTCATATTATTAGCCATATTATGCTTATATGATCGATAGAACGACAATTACTATACTCATTACTCTTATTATTATCAATCTAACTCATATTATTAGAAATATTGTGCTTATATGACCGAGAGATCCACTATTACTATACTCATTGCTCTTATTATTATCAATCTAACTCATATTATTAGCCATATTATGCTTAAATGATCGATAGAACGACAATTACTATACTAATTAGTCTTATTATTATCAATCTAACTCATACTATTAGCCATATTATACTTATGTGATCGAAAGAACGATAATTACTATACCTATTACGCTTATTATTATCAATCTAACTCATATTATTAGCCATATTATGCTTAAATGATCGATAGAACGACAATTACTATACTAATTAGTCTTATTATTATCAATCTAACTCATACTATTAGCCATATTATGCTTATGTGATCGAAGGAACGATAATTACTATACCTATTACGCTTATTATTATCAATCTAACTCATATTATTAGCCATATTATGCTTATGTGATCGATCGAACGACAATTACTATACTTATTACTCTCATTATTATCAACCTAACTCATATTATTAGTCATATTATGCTTATATGACCGAGAGATCCACAATTACTATACTCATTACTCTTATTATTATCAATCTAACTCATATTATTAGCCATATTATGCTTATATGATCGATAGAACGACAATTACTATACTTATTACTCCTATTATTATCAATCTAACTCATATTATTAGCCATATTATGCTTAAATGATCGATAGAACGACAATTACTACACTCATTACTCTTATTATTATCAATCTAACTCATATTATTAGCCATATTATGCTTATATGATCGGTAGAACGATAATTACTATACCTATTACTCTTATTATTATTAATCTAACTCATATTCTTAACCATATTATGCAGATATGATCGATAGAACGACAATTACTATACTCATTACTCTTATTATTATCAATCTAATTCATATTATTAGCCATATTATTCTTATATGATCGACAGAACGACAATTACTATTCTTCTTACACTCACTGTTATCAATCTAACTCATATTATTAACCATATTATGCAAATATGATCGATAGAACGACAATTACTATACTTATTACTCTTATTATTATCAATCTAACTCATATTATTAGCCATATTATGCTTATATGATCGATAGGAGGACAATCACTATACTTATTATTCTTATTTTTATCAACCTAACTCATATTATTAGCCATATTATGCTTAAATGATCGATAGAACGACAATTACTATACTAATTAGTCTTATTATTATCAATCTAACTCATACTATTAGCCATATTATACTTATGTGATCGAAAGAACGATAATTACTATACCTATTACGCTTATTATTATCAATCTAACTCATATTATTAGCCATATTATGCTTATGTGATCGATCGAACGACAATTACTATACTTATTACTCTCATTATTATCAACCTAACTCATATTATTAGTCATATTATGCTTATATGACCGAGAGATCCACAATTACTATACTCATTACTCTTATTATTATCAATCTAACTCATATTATTAGCCATATTATGCTTATATGATCGATAGAACGACAATTACTATACTCACTACTCTTATTATTATCAATCTAACTCATATTATTAGCCATATTATGCTTATATGATCGATAGGAGGACAATAACTATACTCATTACTCTTATTATTATCAATCTAACTCATATTATTAGTCATATTATGCTTATATGACAGAGAGATCCACAATGACTATACTTATTACTCTTATTATTATAAATCTAACTCATATTATTAGCCATATAATGCTTATATGATCGATAGAACGACAATTACTATACTTATTACTCTTATTATTATCAATCTAACTCGTATTATTAGCCATATTATACTTATATGATCGACAGAACGACAATTACTATACTTATTACACTCACTATTATCAATCTAACTCATATTATTAACCATACTATGCAGATATGATCGATAGAACGACAATTACTATACTCATTACTCTTATTATTATCAATCTAACTAATATTATTAACCATATTATGCAAATATGATCGATAGAACGACAATTACTATACTCATTACTCTTATTATTATCAATCTAACTCATATGATTAGCTATATTATGCTTATATGATCGATAGGACGACAATTACTATACTTATTACTCTTATTATTATCAATCTAACTCATATTATTAGCCATATTATGCTTATATGATCAGCAGAACGACAATTACTATACCTATTACACTCACTATTATCAATCTAACTCATATTATTAACCATATTATGCAGATATGATCGATGGAACGACAATTACTATACTTATTACTCTTATTATTATCAACCTAACTCATATTATTAACCATATTATGCAGATATGATCGATAGAACGACAATTACTATACTCACTACTCTTATTATTATCAATCTACCTCATATTATTAGCCATATTATGCTTATATGATCGATAGAACGACAATTACTATACTCATTACTCTTATTATTATCAATCTAACTCATATTATTAGAAATATTGTGCTTATATGACCGAGAGATCCACTATTACTATACTCATTGCTCTTATTATTATCAATCTAACTCATATTATTAGCCATATTATGCTTATATGATCGATAGGACGACAATTACTATACTCACTACTCTTATTATTATCAATCTAACTCATATTGTTAGCCATATTATGCTTATATGATCGATAGAACGACAATTACTATACTCATTACTCTTATTATTATCAATCTAACTCATATTATTAGCCATATTATGCTTATATGATCGACAGAACGACAATTACTATACTTATTACTCTTATTATTATCAATCTAACTCATATTATTAGCCATATTATGCTTATATGATCGGTAGAACGATAATTACTATACCTATTACTCTTATTATTATTAATCTAACTCATATTCTTAACCATATTATGCAGATATGATCGATAGAACGACAATTACTATACTCATTACTCTTATTATTATCAATCTAATTCATATTATTAGCCATATTATTCTTATATGATCGACAGAACGACAATTACTATTCTTCTTACACTCACTGTTATCAATCTAACTCATATTATTAACCATATTATGCAAATATGATCGATAGAACGACAATTACTATACTTATTACTCTTATTATTATCAATCTAACTCATATTATTAGCCATATTATGCTTATATGATCGATAGGAGGACAATCACTATACTTATTATTCTTATTTTTATCAACCTAACTCATATTATTAGCCATATTATGCTTAAATGATCGATAGAACGACAATTACTATACTAATTAGTCTTATTATTATACATCTAAGTCATACTATTAGCCATATTATGCTTATGTGATCGAAAGAACGATAATTACTATACCTATTACGCTTATTATTATCAATCTAACTCATATTATTAGCCATATTATGCTTATGTGATCGATCGAACGACAATTACTATACTTATTACTCTCATTATTATCAACCTAACTCATATTATTAGTCATATTATGCTTATATGACCGAGAGATCCACAATTACTATACTCATTACTCTTATTATTATCAATCTAACTCATATTATTAGCCATATTATGCTTATATGATCGATAGAACGACAATTACTATACTTATTACTCCTATTATTATCAATCTAACTCATATTATTAGCCATATTATGCTTAAATGATCGATAGAACGACAATTACTACACTCATTACCCTTATTATTATCAATCTAACTCATATTATTAGCCATATTATGCTTATATGATCGACAGAACGACAATTACTATTCTTATTACACTCACTGTTATCAATCTAACTCATATTATTAGCCATATTATGCTCATACGATCGACAGAACGACAATCACTATACTTATTACTCTTACTAGTATCAATCTAACTCATATTATTAGTCATATTATGCTTATATGATCGATCGAACGACAATTACTATACTTATTACTCTCATTATTATCAACCTAACTCATATTATTAGTCATATTATGCTTATATGACCGAGAGATCCACAATTACTATACTCATTACTCTTATTATTATCAATCTAACTCATATTATTAGCCATATTATGCTTATATGATCGATAGAACGACAATTACTATACTCACTACTCTTATTATTATCAATCTAACTCATATTATTAGCCATATTATGCTTATATGATCGATAGGAGGACAATAACTATACTCATTACTCTTATTATTATCAATCTAACTCATATTATTAGTCATATTATGCTTATATGACCGAGAGATCCACAATGACTATACTTATTACTCTTATTATTATAAATCTAACTCATATTATTAGCCATATAATGCTTATATGATCGATAGAACGACAATTACTATAGCTATTACTCTTATTATTATCAATCTAACTCGTATTATTAGCCATATTATGCTTATATGATCGACAGAACGACAATTACTATACTTATTACACTCACTATTATCAATCTAACTCATATTATTAACCATACTATGCAGATATGATCGATAGAACGACAATTACTATACTCATTACTCTTATTATTATCAATCTAACTAATATTATTAACCATATTATGCAAATATGATCGATAGAACGACAATTACTATACTCATTACTCTTATTATTATCAATCTAACTCATATGATTAGCCATATTATGCTTATATGATCGATAGGACGACAATTACTATACTTATTACCCTTATTATTATCAATCTACCTCATATTATTAGCCATATTATGCTTATATGACCGAGAGATCCACAATTACTAAACTCATTACTCTTATTATTATCAATCTAACTCATTTTATGAGCCATATTATGCTTATATGGTCGACAGAACGACAATTACTATACTTATTACTCTTATTATTATCAATCTAACTCATATTATTAGCCATATTATGCTTATATGATCGGTAGAACGATAATTACTATACCTATTACTCTTATTATTATCAATCTAACTCATATTATTAACCATATTATGCAGATATGATCGATAGAACGACAATTACTATACTCATTACTCTTATTATTATCAATCTACCTCATATTATTAGCCATATTATGCTTATATGATCGATAGAACGACAATTACTATACTCATTACTCTTATTATTATCAATCTAACTCATATTATTAGCCATATTGTGCTTATATGGCCGAGAGATCCACAATTACTATACTCATTACTCTTATTATTATCAATCTAACTCATATTATTAACCAAATTATGCTTATATGATCGACAGAACGACAATTACTATTCTTCTTACACTCACTGTTATCAATCTAACTCATATTATTAACCATATTATGCAAATATGATCGATAGAACGACAATTACTATACTTATTACTCTTATTATTATCAATCTAACTCATATTATTAGCCATATTATGCTTATATGATCGATAGGAGGACAATCACTATACTTATTATTCTTATTTTTGTCAACCTAACTCATATTATTAGCCATATTATGCTTAAATGATCGATAGAACGACAATTACTATACTAATTAGTCTTATTATTATCAATCTAACTCATACTATTAGCCATATTATACTTATGTGATCGAAAGAACGATAATTACTATACCTATTACGCTTATTATTATCAATCTAACTCATACTATTAGCCATATTATACTTATGTGATCGAAAGAACGATAATTACTATACCTATTACGCTTATTATTATCAATCTAACTCATATTATTAGCCATATTATGCTTATGTGATCGATAGAACGACAATTACTATACTTATTACTCTCATTATTATCAACCTAACTCATATTATTAGTCATATTATGCTTATATGACCGGGAGATCTACAATTACTATACTCATTACTCTTATTATTATCAATCTAACTCATATTATTAGCCATATTATGCTTATATGATCGATAGAACGACAATTACTATTCTTATTACACTCACTGTTATCAATCTAACTCATATTATTAGCCATATTATGCTCATACGATCGACAGAACGACAATTACTATACTTATTACTCTTACTAGTATCAATCTAACTCATATTATTAGTCAAATTATGCTTATATGATCAGCAGAACGACAATTACTATACTTATTACACTCACTATTATCAATCTAACTCATATTATTAACCATATTATGCAGATATGATCGATAGAACGACAATTACTATACTCACTACTCTTATTATTATCAATCTACCTCATATTATTAGCGATATTATGCTTATATGATCGATAGAACGACAATTACTATACTCATTACTCTTATTATTATAAATCTAACTCATATTATTAGCCATATTGTGCTTATATGACCGAGAGATCCACAATTACTATACCCATTGCTCTTATTATTATCAATCTAACTCATATTATTAGCCATATTATGCTTATATGATCGATAGGACGACAATTACTATACTCATTACTCTTATTATTATCAATCTAACTCATATTATTAGCCATATTATGCTTATATGATCAGCAGAACGACAATTACTATACTTATTACACTCACTATTATTAATCTAACTCATATTATTAACCATATTATGCAGATATGATCGATGGAACGACAATTACTATACTTGTTACTCATATTATTATCAACCTAACTCATATTATTAGCCATATTGTGCTTATCTGACCGGGAGATCCACAATTACTATACTCATTACTCTTATTATTATCAATCTAACTCATATTATTAGCCATATTATGCTTATATGATCGATAGAACGACAATTACTATACTTATTACTCTTATTAATATCAATCTAACTCATATTATTAGCCATATTATGCTTATATGATCGATAGAACGACAATTACTATACTCACTATTCTTATTATTATCAATCTACCTCATATTATTAGCCATATTATGCTTATATGATCGATAGAACGACAATTACTATACTCATTACTCTTATTATTATCAATCTAACTCATATTATTAGCCATATTGTGCTTATGTGGCCGAGAGATCCACAATTACTATACTCATTACTCTTATTATTATCAATCTAACTCATATTATTAGCCATATTATGCTTATATGATCGACAGAACGACAATCACTATACTTACTACTCTTATTATTATCAATCTAACTCGTATTATTAGCCATATTATGCTTATATGATCGACGGAACGACAATTACTATACTTATTACTCTTATTATTATCAATCTAACTCATATTATTAACCATATTATGCAGATATGATCGATAGAACGACAATTACTATACTCATTACTCTTATTATTATCAATCTATCTCATATTATTAGCCATATTATGCTTATATGATCGACAGAACGACAATTACTATTCTTCTTACACTCGCTGTTATCAATCTAACTCATATTATTAGCCATATTGTGCTCATACGATCGACAGAACGACAATTACTATACCTATTACTCTTACTAGTATCAATCTAACTCATATTATTAGTCATATTATGCTTATATGATCGATAGAACGACAATTACTATACTCACTACTCTTATTATTATCAATCTAACTCATATTATTAGCCATATTATGCTTATATGATCGATAGGACGACAATTACTATACTTATTACTCTTATTATTATTAATCTAACTCATATTATTAGCCATATTATGCTTATATGATCAGCAGAACGACAATTACTATACATCTTACACTCACTATTATCAATCTAACTCATATTATTAGCCATATTATGCTTATATGATCGACAGAACGACAATTACTATACTTATTACACTCACTATTATCAATCTAACTCATATTATTAACCATATTATGCAGATATGATCGATAGAACGGCAATTACTATACTCATTACTCTTATTATTATCAATCTAACTAATATTATTAACCATATTATGCAAATATGATCGATAGAGCGACAATTACTATACTCATTACTCTTATTATTATCAATCTAACTCATATTATTAGCCATATTATGCTTATATGATCGATAGGACGACAATTACTATACTCATTACTCTTATTATTATCAATCTACCTCATATTATTAGCCATATTATGCTTATATGATCGATAGAACGACAATTACTATACTCATTACTCTTATTATTATCAATCTAACTCATATTATTAGCCATATTGTGCTTATATGGCCGAGAGATCCACAATTACTATACTCATTACTCTTATTATTATCAATCTAACTCATATTATTAACCAAATTATGCTTATATGATCGACAGAACGACAATTACTATTCTTCTTACACTCACTGTTATCAATCTAACTCATATTATTAACCATATTATGCAAATATGATCGATAGAACGACAATTACTATACTTATTACTCTTATTATTATCAATCTAACTCATATTATTAGCCATATTATGCTTATATGATCGATAGGAGGACAATCACTATACTTATTATTCTTATTTTTGTCAACCTAACTCATATTATTAGCCATATTATGCTTAAATGATCGATAGAACGACAATTACTATACTAATTAGTCTTATTATTATCAATCTAACTCATACTATTAGCCATATTATACTTATGTGATCGAAAGAACGATAATTACTATACCTATTACGCTTATTATTATCAATCTAACTCATACTATTAGCCATATTATACTTATGTGATCGAAAGAACGATAATTACTATACCTATTACGCTTATTATTATCAATCTAACTCATATTATTAGCCATATTATGCTTATGTGATCGATAGAACGACAATTACTATACTTATTACTCTCATTATTATCAACCTAACTCATATTATTAGTCATATTATGCTTATATGATCGGGAGATCCACAATTACTATACACATTACTCTTATTATTATCAATCTAACTCATATTATTAGCCATATTATGCTTATATGATCGATAGAACGACAATTACTATACTTATTACTCTTATTATTATCAATCTAACTCATATTATTAGCCATATTATGCTCATACGATCGACAGAACGACAATTACTATACTTATTACTCTTACTAGTATCAATCTAACTCATATTATTAGTCATATTATGCTTATATGATCAGCAGAACGACAATTACTATACTTATTACACTCACTATTATCAATCTAACTCATATTATTAACCATATTATGCAGATATGATCGATAGAACGACAATTACTATACTCACTACTCTTATTATTATCAATCTACCTCATATTATTAGCCATATTATGCTTATATGATCGATAGAAAGACAATTACTATACTCATTACTCTTATTATTATCAATCTAACTCATATTATTAGAAATATTGTGCTTATATGACCGAGAGATCCACTATTACTATACTCATTGCTCTTATTATTATCAATCTAACTCATATTATTAGCCATATTATGCTTATATGATCGATAGGACGACAATTACTATACTCACTACTCTTATTATTATCAATCTAACTCATATTGTTAGCCATATTATGCTTATATGATCGATAGAACGACAATTACTATACTCATTACTCTTATTATTATCAATCTAACTCATATTATTAGCCATATTATGCTTATATGATCGACAGAACGAAAATTACTATACTTATTACTCTTATTATTATCAATCTAACTCATATTATTAGCCATATTATGCTTATATGATCGGTAGAACGATAATTACTATACCTATTACTCTTATTATTATTAATCTAACTCATATTCTTAACCATATTATGCAGATATGATCGATAGAACGACAATTACTATACTCATTACTCTTATTATTATCAATCTAATTCATATTATTAGCCATATTATTCTTATATGATCGACAGAACGACAATTACTATTCTTCTTACACTCACTGTTATCAATCTAACTCATATTATTAACCATATTATGCAAATATGATCGATAGAACGACAATTACTATACTTATTACTCTTATTATTATCAATCTAACTCATATTATTAGCCATATTATGCTTATATGATCGATAGGAGGACAATCACTATACTTATTATTCTTATTTTTATCAACCTAACTCATATTATTAGCCATATTATGCTTAAATGATCGATAGAACGACAATTACTATACTAATTAGTCTTATTATTATCAATCTAACTCATACTATTAGCCATATTATACTTATGTGATCGAAAGAACGATAATTACTATACCTATTACGCTTATTATTATCAATCTAACTCATATTATTAGCCATATTATGCTTATGTGATCGATCGAACGACAATTACTATACTTATTACTCTCATTATTATCAACCTAACTCATATTATTAGTCATATTATGCTTATATGACCGAGAGATCCACAATTACTATACTCATTACTCTTATTATTATCAATCTAACTCATATTATTAGCCATATTATGCTTATATGATCGATAGAACGACAATTACTATACTCACTACTCTTATTATTATCAATCTAACTCATATTATTAGCCATATTATGCTTATATGATCGATAGGAGGACAATAACTATACTCATTACTCTTATTATTATCAATCTAACTCATATTATTAGTCATATTATGCTTATATGACCGAGAGATCCACAATGACTATACTTATTACTCTTATTATTATAAATCTAACTCATATTATTAGCCATATAATGCTTATATGATCGATAGAACGACAATTACTATACTTATTACTCTTATTATTATCAATCTAACTCGTATTATTAGCCATATTATACTTATATGATCGACAGAACGACAATTACTATACTCATTACTCTTATTATTATCAATCTAACTAATATTATTAACCATATTATGCAAATATGATCGATAGAACGACAATTACTATACTCATTACTCTTATTATTATCAATCTAACTCATATGATTAGCTATATTATGCTTATATGATCGATAGGACGACAATTACTATACTTATTACTCTTATTATTATCAATCTAACTCATATTATTAGCCATATTATGCTTATATGATCAGCAGAACGACAATTACTATACCTATTACACTCACTATTATCAATCTAACTCATATTATTAACCATATTATGCAGATATGATCGATGGAACGACAATTACTATACTTATTACTCTTATTATTATCAACCTAACTCATATTATTAACCATATTATGCAGATATGATCGATAGAACGACAATTACTATACTCACTACTCTTATTATTATCAATCTACCTCATATTATTAGCCATATTATGCTTATATGATCGATAGAACGACAATTACTATACTCATTACTCTTATTATTATCAATCTAACTCATATTATTAGAAATATTGTGCTTATATGACCGAGAGATCCACTATTACTATACTCATTGCTCTTATTATTATCAATCTAACTCATATTATTAGCCATATTATGCTTATATGATCGATAGGACGACAATTAATATACTCACTACTCTTATTATTATCAATCTAACTCATATTGTTAGCCATATTATGCTTATATGATCGATAGAACGACAATTACTATACTCATTACTCTTATTATTATCAATCTAACTCATATTATTAGCCATATTATGCTTATATGATCGACAGAACGACAATTACTATACTTATTACTCTTATTATTATCAATCTAACTCATATTATTAGCCATATTATGCTTATATGATCGGTAGAACGATAATTACTATACCTATTACTCTTATTATTATTAATCTAACTCATATTCTTAACCATATTATGCAGATATGATCGATAGAACGACAATTACTATACTCATTACTCTTATTATTATCAATCTAATTCATATTATTAGCCATATTATTCTTATATGATCGACAGAACGACAATTACTATTCTTCTTACACTCACTGTTATCAATCTAACTCATATTATTAACCATATTATGCAAATATGATCGATAGAACGACAATTACTATACTTATTACTCTTATTATTATCAATCTAACTCATATTATTAGCCATATTATGCTTATATGATCGATAGGAGGACAATCACTATACTTATTATTCTTATTTTTATCAACCTAACTCATATTATTAGCCATATTATGCTTAAATGATCGATAGAACGACAATTACTATACTAATTAGTCTTATTATTATCAATCTAACTCATACTATTAGCCATATTATGCTTATGTGATCGAAAGAACGATAATTACTATACCTATTACGCTTATTATTATCAATCTAACTCATATTATTAGCCATATTATGCTTATGTGATCGATCGAACGACAATTACTATACTTATTACTCTCATTATTATCAACCTAACTCATATTATTAGTCATATTATGCTTATATGACCGAGAGATCCACAATTACTATACTCATTACTCTTATTATTATCAATCTAACTCATATTATTAGCCATATTATGCTTATATGATCGATAGAACGACAATTACTATACTTATTACTCCTATTATTATCAATCTAACTCATATTATTAGCCATATTATGCTTAAATGATCGATAGAACGACAATTACTACACTCATTACTCTTATTATTATCAATCTAACTCATATTATTAGCCATATTATGCTTATATGATCGACAGAACGACAATTACTATTCTTATTACACTCACTGTTATCAATCTAACTCATATTATTAGCCATATTATGCTCATACGATCGACAGAACGACAATCACTATACTTATTACTCTTACTAGTATCAATCTAACTCATATTATTAGTCATATTATGCTTATATGATCAGCAGAACGACAATTACTATACTTATTACACTCACTATTATCAATCTAACTCATATTATTAACCATATTATGCAGATATGATAGATAGAACGACAATTACTATACTCACTACTCTTATTATTATCAATCTACCTCATATTATTAGCCATATTATGCTTATATGATCGATAGAACGACAATTACTATACTCATTACTCTTATTATTATCAATCTAACTCATATTATTAGAAATATTGTGCTTATATGACCGAGAGATCCACTATTACTATACTCATTGCTCTTATTATTATCAATCTAACTCATATTATTAGCCATATTATGCTTAAATGATCGATAGAACGACAATTACTATACTAATTAGTCTTATTATTATCAATCTAACTCATACTATTAGCCATATTATGCTTATGTGATCGAAGGAACGATAATTACTATACCTATTACGCTTATTATTATCAATCTAACTCATATTATTAGCCATATTATGCTTATGTGATCGATCGAACGACAATTACTATACTTATTACTCTCATTATTATCAACCTAACTCATATTATTAGTCATATTATGCTTATATGACCGAGAGATCCACAATTACTATACTCATTACTCTTATTATTATCAATCTAACTCATATTATTAGCCATATTATGCTTATATGATCGATAGAACGACAATTACTATACTCACTACTCTTATTATTATCAATCTAACTCATATTATTAGCCATATTATGCTTATATGATCGATAGGAGGACAATAACTATACTCATTACTCTTATTATTATCAATCTAACTCATATTATTAGTCATATTATGCTTATATGACCGAGAGATCCACAATGACTATACTTATTACTCTTATTATTATAAATCTAACTCATATTATTAGCCATATAATGCTTATATGATCGATAGAACGACAATTACTATACTTATTACTCTTATTATTATCAATCTAACTCGTATTATTAGCCATATTATACTTATATGATCGACAGAACGACAATTACTATACTCATTACTCTTATTATTATCAATCTAACTAATATTATTAACCATATTATGCAAATATGATCGATAGAACGACAATTACTATACTCATTACTCTTATTATTATCAATCTAACTCATATGATTAGCTATATTATGCTTATATGATCGATAGGACGACAATTACTATACTTATTACTCTTATTATTATCAATCTAACTCATATTATTAGCCATATTATGCTTATATGATCAGCAGAACGACAATTACTATACCTATTACACTCACTATTATCAATCTAACTCATATTATTAACCATATTATGCAGATATGATCGATGGAACGACAATTACTATACTTATTACTCTTATTATTATCAACCTAACTCATATTATTAACCATATTATGCAGATATGATCGATAGAACGACAATTACTATACTCACTACTCTTATTATTATCAATCTACCTCATATTATTAGCCATATTATGCTTATATGATCGATAGAACGACAATTACTATACTCATTACTCTTATTATTATCAATCTAACTCATATTATTAGAAATATTGTGCTTATATGACCGAGAGATCCACTATTACTATACTCATTGCTCTTATTATTATCAATCTAACTCATATTATTAGCCATATTATGCTTATATGATCGATAGGACGACAATTAATATACTCACTACTCTTATTATTATCAATCTAACTCATATTGTTAGCCATATTATGCTTATATGATCGATAGAACGACAATTACTATACTCATTACTCTTATTATTATCAATCTAACTCATATTATTAGCCATATTATGCTTATATGATCGACAGAACGACAATTACTATACTTATTACTCTTATTATTATCAATCTAACTCATATTATTAGCCATATTATGCTTATATGATCGGTAGAACGATAATTACTATACCTATTACTCTTATTATTATTAATCTAACTCATATTCTTAACCATATTATGCAGATATGATCGATAGAACGACAATTACTATACTCATTACTCTTATTATTATCAATCTAATTCATATTATTAGCCATATTATTCTTATATGATCGACAGAACGACAATTACTATTCTTCTTACACTCACTGTTATCAATCTAACTCATATTATTAACCATATTATGCAAATATGATCGATAGAACGACAATTACTATACTTATTACTCTTACTAGTATCAATCTAACTCATATTATTAGTCAAATTATGCTTATATGATCAGCAGAACGACAATTACTATACTTATTACACTCACTATTATCAATCTAACTCATATTATTAACCATATTATGCAGATATGATCGATAGAACGACAATTACTATACTCACTACTCTTATTATTATCAATCTACCTCATATTATTAGCGATATTATGCTTATATGATCGATAGAACGACAATTACTATACTCATTACTCTTATTATTATAAATCTAACTCATATTATTAGCCATATTGTGCTTATATGACCGAGAGATCCACAATTACTATACCCATTGCTCTTATTATTATCAATCTAACTCATATTATTAGCCATATTATGCTTATATGATCGATAGGACGACAATTACTATACTCATTACTCTTATTATTATCAATCTAACTCATATTATTAGCCATATTATGCTTATATGATCAGCAGAACGACAATTACTATACTTATTACACTCACTATTATTAATCTAACTCATATTATTAACCATATTATGCAGATATGATCGATGGAACGACAATTACTATACTTGTTACTCATATTATTATCAACCTAACTCATATTATTAGCCATATTGTGCTTATCTGACCGGGAGATCCACAATTACTATACTCATTACTCTTATTATTATCAATCTAACTCATATTATTAGCCATATTATGCTTATATGATCGATAGAACGACAATTACTATACTTATTACTCTTATTAATATCAATCTAACTCATATTATTAGCCATATTATGCTTATATGATCGATAGAACGACAATTACTATACTCACTATTCTTATTATTATCAATCTACCTCATATTATTAGCCATATTATGCTTATATGATCGATAGAACGACAATTACTATACTCATTACTCTTATTATTATCAATCTAACTCATATTATTAGCCATATTGTGCTTATGTGGCCGAGAGATCCACAATTACTATACTCATTACTCTTATTATTATCAATCTAACTCATATTATTAGCCATATTATGCTTATATGATCGACAGAACGACAATCACTATACTTACTACTCTTATTATTATCAATCTAACTCGTATTATTAGCCATATTATGCTTATATGATCGACGGAACGACAATTACTATACTTATTACTCTTATTATTATCAATCTAACTCATATTATTAACCATATTATGCAGATATGATCGATAGAACGACAATTACTATACTCATTACTCTTATTATTATCAATCTATCTCATATTATTAGCCATATTATGCTTATATGATCGACAGAACGACAATTACTATTCTTCTTACACTCGCTGTTATCAATCTAACTCATATTATTAGCCATATTGTGCTCATACGATCGACAGAACGACAATTACTATACCTATTACTCTTACTAGTATCAATCTAACTCATATTATTAGTCATATTATGCTTATATGATCGATAGAACGACAATTACTATACTCACTACTCTTATTATTATCAATCTAACTCATATTATTAGCCATATTATGCTTATATGATCGATAGGACGACAATTACTATACTTATTACTCTTATTATTATTAATCTAACTCATATTATTAGCCATATTATGCTTATATGATCAGCAGAACGACAATTACTATACATCTTACACTCACTATTATCAATCTAACTCATATTATTAGCCATATTATGCTTATATGATCGACAGAACGACAATTACTATACTTATTACACTCACTATTATCAATCTAACTCATATTATTAACCATATTATGCAGATATGATCGATAGAACGGCAATTACTATACTCATTACTCTTATTATTATCAATCTAACTAATATTATTAACCATATTATGCAAATATGATCGATAGAGCGACAATTACTATACTCATTACTCTTATTATTATCAATCTAACTCATATTATTAGCCATATTATGCTTATATGATCGATAGGACGACAATTACTATACTCATTACTCTTATTATTATCAATCTACCTCATATTATTAGCCATATTATGCTTATATGATCGATAGAACGACAATTACTATACTCATTACTCTTATTATTATCAATCTAACTCATATTATTAGCCATATTGTGCTTATATGGCCGAGAGATCCACAATTACTATACTCATTACTCTTATTATTATCAATCTAACTCATATTATTAACCAAATTATGCTTATATGATCGACAGAACGACAATTACTATTCTTCTTACACTCACTGTTATCAATCTAACTCATATTATTAACCATATTATGCAAATATGATCGATAGAACGACAATTACTATACTTATTACTCTTATTATTATCAATCTAACTCATATTATTAGCCATATTATGCTTATATGATCGATAGGAGGACAATCACTATACTTATTATTCTTATTTTTGTCAACCTAACTCATATTATTAGCCATATTATGCTTAAATGATCGATAGAACGACAATTACTATACTAATTAGTCTTATTATTATCAATCTAACTCATACTATTAGCCATATTATACTTATGTGATCGAAAGAACGATAATTACTATACCTATTACGCTTATTATTATCAATCTAACTCATACTATTAGCCATATTATACTTATGTGATCGAAAGAACGATAATTACTATACCTATTACGCTTATTATTATCAATCTAACTCATATTATTAGCCATATTATGCTTATGTGATCGATAGAACGACAATTACTATACTTATTACTCTCATTATTATCAACCTAACTCATATTATTAGTCATATTATGCTTATATGATCGGGAGATCCACAATTACTATACACATTACTCTTATTATTATCAATCTAACTCATATTATTAGCCATATTATGCTTATATGATCGATAGAACGACAATTACTATACTTATTACTCTTATTATTATCAATCTAACTCATATTATTAGCCATATTATGCTCATACGATCGACAGAACGACAATTACTATACTTATTACTCTTACTAGTATCAATCTAACTCATATTATTAGTCATATTATGCTTATATGATCAGCAGAACGACAATTACTATACTTATTACACTCACTATTATCAATCTAACTCATATTATTAACCATATTATGCAGATATGATCGATAGAACGACAATTACTATACTCACTACTCTTATTATTATCAATCTACCTCATATTATTAGCCATATTATGCTTATATGATCGATAGAAAGACAATTACTATACTCATTACTCTTATTATTATCAATCTAACTCATATTATTAGAAATATTGTGCTTATATGACCGAGAGATCCACTATTACTATACTCATTGCTCTTATTATTATCAATCTAACTCATATTATTAGCCATATTATGCTTATATGATCGATAGGACGACAATTACTATACTCACTACTCTTATTATTATCAATCTAACTCATATTGTTAGCCATATTATGCTTATATGATCGATAGAACGACAATTACTATACTCATTACTCTTATTATTATCAATCTAACTCATATTATTAGCCATATTATGCTTATATGATCGACAGAACGAAAATTACTATACTTATTACTCTTATTATTATCAATCTAACTCATATTATTAGCCATATTATGCTTATATGATCGGTAGAACGATAATTACTATACCTATTACTCTTATTATTATTAATCTAACTCATATTCTTAACCATATTATGCAGATATGATCGATAGAACGACAATTACTATACTCATTACTCTTATTATTATCAATCTAATTCATATTATTAGCCATATTATTCTTATATGATCGACAGAACGACAATTACTATTCTTCTTACACTCACTGTTATCAATCTAACTCATATTATTAACCATATTATGCAAATATGATCGATAGAACGACAATTACTATACTTATTACTCTTATTATTATCAATCTAACTCATATTATTAGCCATATTATGCTTATATGATCGATAGGAGGACAATCACTATACTTATTATTCTTATTTTTATCAACCTAACTCATATTATTAGCCATATTATGCTTAAATGATCGATAGAACGACAATTACTATACTAATTAGTCTTATTATTATCAATCTAACTCATACTATTAGCCATATTATACTTATGTGATCGAAAGAACGATAATTACTATACCTATTACGCTTATTATTATCAATCTAACTCATATTATTAGCCATATTATGCTTATGTGATCGATCGAACGACAATTACTATACTTATTACTCTCATTATTATCAACCTAACTCATATTATTAGTCATATTATGCTTATATGACCGAGAGATCCACAATTACTATACTCATTACTCTTATTATTATCAATCTAACTCATATTATTAGCCATATTATGCTTATATGATCGATAGAACGACAATTACTATACTCACTACTCTTATTATTATCAATCTAACTCATATTATTAGCCATATTATGCTTATATGATCGATAGGAGGACAATAACTATACTCATTACTCTTATTATTATCAATCTAACTCATATTATTAGTCATATTATGCTTATATGACCGAGAGATCCACAATGACTATACTTATTACTCTTATTATTATAAATCTAACTCATATTATTAGCCATATAATGCTTATATGATCGATAGAACGACAATTACTATACTTATTACTCTTATTATTATCAATCTAACTCGTATTATTAGCCATATTATACTTATATGATCGACAGAACGACAATTACTATACTCATTACTCTTATTATTATCAATCTAACTAATATTATTAACCATATTATGCAAATATGATCGATAGAACGACAATTACTATACTCATTACTCTTATTATTATCAATCTAACTCATATGATTAGCTATATTATGCTTATATGATCGATAGGACGACAATTACTATACTTATTACTCTTATTATTATCAATCTAACTCATATTATTAGCCATATTATGCTTATATGATCAGCAGAACGACAATTACTATACCTATTACACTCACTATTATCAATCTAACTCATATTATTAACCATATTATGCAGATATGATCGATGGAACGACAATTACTATACTTATTACTCTTATTATTATCAACCTAACTCATATTATTAACCATATTATGCAGA
Organism: Megachile rotundata; assembly: GCF_050947335.1. Lineage (NCBI taxonomy): Eukaryota > Metazoa > Arthropoda > Insecta > Hymenoptera > Megachilidae > Megachile > Megachile rotundata. The sequence goes on from NW_027473668.1 coordinate 121,428, forward strand.
TATGATCGATAGAACGACAATTACTATACTCACTACTCTTATTATTATCAATCTACCTCATATTATTAGCCATATTATGCTTATATGATCGATAGAACGACAATTACTATACTCATTACTCTTATTATTATCAATCTAACTCATATTATTAGAAATATTGTGCTTATATGACCGAGAGATCCACTATTACTATACTCATTGCTCTTATTATTATCAATCTAACTCATATTATTAGCCATATTATGCTTATATGATCGATAGGACGACAATTAATATACTCACTACTCTTATTATTATCAATCTAACTCATATTGTTAGCCATATTATGCTTATATGATCGATAGAACGACAATTACTATACTCATTACTCTTATTATTATCAATCTAACTCATATTATTAGCCATATTATGCTTATATGATCGACAGAACGACAATTACTATACTTATTACTCTTATTATTATCAATCTAACTCATATTATTAGCCATATTATGCTTATATGATCGGTAGAACGATAATTACTATACCTATTACTCTTATTATTATTAATCTAACTCATATTCTTAACCATATTATGCAGATATGATCGATAGAACGACAATTACTATACTCATTACTCTTATTATTATCAATCTAATTCATATTATTAGCCATATTATTCTTATATGATCGACAGAACGACAATTACTATTCTTCTTACACTCACTGTTATCAATCTAACTCATATTATTAACCATATTATGCAAATATGATCGATAGAACGACAATTACTATACTTATTACTCTTATTATTATCAATCTAACTCATATTATTAGCCATATTATGCTTATATGATCGATAGGAGGACAATCACTATACTTATTATTCTTATTTTTATCAACCTAACTCATATTATTAGCCATATTATGCTTAAATGATCGATAGAACGACAATTACTATACTAATTAGTCTTATTATTATCAATCTAACTCATACTATTAGCCATATTATGCTTATGTGATCGAAAGAACGATAATTACTATACCTATTACGCTTATTATTATCAATCTAACTCATATTATTAGCCATATTATGCTTATGTGATCGATCGAACGACAATTACTATACTTATTACTCTCATTATTATCAACCTAACTCATATTATTAGTCATATTATGCTTATATGACCGAGAGATCCACAATTACTATACTCATTACTCTTATTATTATCAATCTAACTCATATTATTAGCCATATTATGCTTATATGATCGATAGAACGACAATTACTATACTTATTACTCCTATTATTATCAATCTAACTCATATTATTAGCCATATTATGCTTAAATGATCGATAGAACGACAATTACTACACTCATTACTCTTATTATTATCAATCTAACTCATATTATTAGCCATATTATGCTTATATGATCGACAGAACGACAATTACTATTCTTATTACACTCACTGTTATCAATCTAACTCATATTATTAGCCATATTATGCTCATACGATCGACAGAACGACAATCACTATACTTATTACTCTTACTAGTATCAATCTAACTCATATTATTAGTCATATTATGCTTATATGATCAGCAGAACGACAATTACTATACTTATTACACTCACTATTATCAATCTAACTCATATTATTAACCATATTATGCAGATATGATAGATAGAACGACAATTACTATACTCACTACTCTTATTATTATCAATCTACCTCATATTATTAGCCATATTATGCTTATATGATCGATAGAACGACAATTACTATACTCATTACTCTTATTATTATCAATCTAACTCATATTATTAGAAATATTGTGCTTATATGACCGAGAGATCCACTATTACTATACTCATTGCTCTTATTATTATCAATCTAACTCATATTATTAGCCATATTATGCTTAAATGATCGATAGAACGACAATTACTATACTAATTAGTCTTATTATTATCAATCTAACTCATACTATTAGCCATATTATGCTTATGTGATCGAAGGAACGATAATTACTATACCTATTACGCTTATTATTATCAATCTAACTCATATTATTAGCCATATTATGCTTATGTGATCGATCGAACGACAATTACTATACTTATTACTCTCATTATTATCAACCTAACTCATATTATTAGTCATATTATGCTTATATGACCGAGAGATCCACAATTACTATACTCATTACTCTTATTATTATCAATCTAACTCATATTATTAGCCATATTATGCTTATATGATCGATAGAACGACAATTACTATACTCACTACTCTTATTATTATCAATCTAACTCATATTATTAGCCATATTATGCTTATATGATCGATAGGAGGACAATAACTATACTCATTACTCTTATTATTATCAATCTAACTCATATTATTAGTCATATTATGCTTATATGACCGAGAGATCCACAATGACTATACTTATTACTCTTATTATTATAAATCTAACTCATATTATTAGCCATATAATGCTTATATGATCGATAGAACGACAATTACTATACTTATTACTCTTATTATTATCAATCTAACTCGTATTATTAGCCATATTATACTTATATGATCGACAGAACGACAATTACTATACTCATTACTCTTATTATTATCAATCTAACTAATATTATTAACCATATTATGCAAATATGATCGATAGAACGACAATTACTATACTCATTACTCTTATTATTATCAATCTAACTCATATGATTAGCTATATTATGCTTATATGATCGATAGGACGACAATTACTATACTTATTACTCTTATTATTATCAATCTAACTCATATTATTAGCCATATTATGCTTATATGATCAGCAGAACGACAATTACTATACCTATTACACTCACTATTATCAATCTAACTCATATTATTAACCATATTATGCAGATATGATCGATGGAACGACAATTACTATACTTATTACTCTTATTATTATCAACCTAACTCATATTATTAACCATATTATGCAGATATGATCGATAGAACGACAATTACTATACTCACTACTCTTATTATTATCAATCTACCTCATATTATTAGCCATATTATGCTTATATGATCGATAGAACGACAATTACTATACTCATTACTCTTATTATTATCAATCTAACTCATATTATTAGAAATATTGTGCTTATATGACCGAGAGATCCACTATTACTATACTCATTGCTCTTATTATTATCAATCTAACTCATATTATTAGCCATATTATGCTTATATGATCGATAGGACGACAATTAATATACTCACTACTCTTATTATTATCAATCTAACTCATATTGTTAGCCATATTATGCTTATATGATCGATAGAACGACAATTACTATACTCATTACTCTTATTATTATCAATCTAACTCATATTATTAGCCATATTATGCTTATATGATCGACAGAACGACAATTACTATACTTATTACTCTTATTATTATCAATCTAACTCATATTATTAGCCATATTATGCTTATATGATCGGTAGAACGATAATTACTATACCTATTACTCTTATTATTATTAATCTAACTCATATTCTTAACCATATTATGCAGATATGATCGATAGAACGACAATTACTATACTCATTACTCTTATTATTATCAATCTAATTCATATTATTAGCCATATTATTCTTATATGATCGACAGAACGACAATTACTATTCTTCTTACACTCACTGTTATCAATCTAACTCATATTATTAACCATATTATGCAAATATGATCGATAGAACGACAATTACTATACTTATTACTCTTATTATTATCAATCTAACTCATATTATTAGCCATATTATGCTTATATGATCGATAGGAGGACAATCACTATACTTATTATTCTTATTTTTATCAACCTAACTCATATTATTAGCCATATTATGCTTAAATGATCGATAGAACGACAATTACTATACTAATTAGTCTTATTATTATCAATCTAACTCATACTATTAGCCATATTATGCTTATGTGATCGAAAGAACGATAATTACTATACCTATTACGCTTATTATTATCAATCTAACTCATATTATTAGCCATATTATGCTTATGTGATCGATCGAACGACAATTACTATACTTATTACTCTCATTATTATCAACCTAACTCATATTATTAGTCATATTATGCTTATATGACCGAGAGATCCACAATTACTATACTCATTACTCTTATTATTATCAATCTAACTCATATTATTAGCCATATTATGCTTATATGATCGATAGAACGACAATTACTATACTTATTACTCCTATTATTATCAATCTAACTCATATTATTAGCCATATTATGCTTAAATGATCGATAGAACGACAATTACTACACTCATTACTCTTATTATTATCAATCTAACTCATATTATTAGCCATATTATGCTTATATGATCGGTAGAACGATAATTACTATACCTATTACTCTTATTATTATTAATCTAACTCATATTCTTAACCATATTATGCAGATATGATCGATAGAACGACAATTACTATACTCATTACTCTTATTATTATCAATCTAATTCATATTATTAGCCATATTATTCTTATATGATCGACAGAACGACAATTACTATTCTTCTTACACTCACTGTTATCAATCTAACTCATATTATTAACCATATTATGCAAATATGATCGATAGAACGACAATTACTATACTTATTACTCTTATTATTATCAATCTAACTCATATTATTAGCCATATTATGCTTATATGATCGATAGGAGGACAATCACTATACTTATTATTCTTATTTTTATCAACCTAACTCATATTATTAGCCATATTATGCTTAAATGATCGATAGAACGACAATTACTATACTAATTAGTCTTATTATTATCAATCTAACTCATACTATTAGCCATATTATACTTATGTGATCGAAAGAACGATAATTACTATACCTATTACGCTTATTATTATCAATCTAACTCATATTATTAGACATATTATGCTTATGTGATCGATCGAACGACAATTACTATACTTATTACTCTCATTATCATCAACCTAACTCATATTATTAGTCATATTATGCTTATATGACCGAGAGATCCACAATTACTATACTCATTACTCTTATTATTATCAATCTAACTCATATTATTAGCCATATTATGCTTATATGATCGATAGAACGACAATTACTATACTCACTACTCTTATTATTATCAATCTAACTCATATTATTAGCCATATTATGCTTATATGATCGATAGGAGGACAATAACTATACTCATTACTCTTATTATTATCAATCTAACTCATATTATTAGTCATATTATGCTTATATGACAGAGAGATCCACAATGACTATACTTATTACTCTTATTATTATAAATCTAACTCATATTATTAGCCATATAATGCTTATATGATCGATAGAACGACAATTACTATACTTATTACTCTTATTATTATCAATCTAACTCGTATTATTAGCCATATTATACTTATATGATCGACAGAACGACAATTACTATACTTATTACACTCACTATTATCAATCTAACTCATATTATTAACCATACTATGCAGATATGATCGATAGAACGACAATTACTATACTCATTACTCTTATTATTATCAATCTAACTAATATTATTAACCATATTATGCAAATATGATCGATAGAACGACAATTACTATACTCATTACTCTTATTATTATCAATCTAACTCATATGATTAGCTATATTATGCTTATATGATCGATAGGACGACAATTACTATACTTATTACTCTTATTATTATCAATCTAACTCATATTATTAGCCATATTATGCTTATATGATCAGCAGAACGACAATTACTATACCTATTACACTCACTATTATCAATCTAACTCATATTATTAACCATATTATGCAGATATGATCGATGGAACGAAAATTACTATACTTATTACTCTTATTATTATCAATCTAACTCATATTATTAGCCATATTATGCTTATATGATCGGTAGAACGATAATTACTATACCTATTACTCTTATTATTATTAATCTAACTCATATTCTTAACCATATTATGCAGATATGATCGATAGAACGACAATTACTATACTCATTACTCTTATTATTATCAATCTAATTCATATTATTAGCCATATTATTCTTATATGATCGACAGAACGACAATTACTATTCTTCTTACACTCACTGTTATCAATCTAACTCATATTATTAACCATATTATGCAAATATGATCGATAGAACGACAATTACTATACTTATTACTCTTATTATTATCAATCTAACTCATATTATTAGCCATATTATGCTTATATGATCGATAGGAGGACAATCACTATACTTATTATTCTTATTTTTATCAACCTAACTCATATTATTAGCCATATTATGCTTAAATGATCGATAGAACGACAATTACTATACTAATTAGTCTTATTATTATCAATCTAACTGATACTATTAGCCATATTATACTTATGTGATCGAAAGAACGATAATTACTATACCTATTACGCTTATTATTATCAATCTAACTCATATTATTAGCCATATTATGCTTATGTGATCGATCGAACGACAATTACTATACTTATTACTCTCATTATTATCAACCTAACTCATATTATTAGTCATATTATGCTTATATGACCGAGAGATCCACAATTACTATACTCATTACTCTTATTATTATCAATCTAACTCATATTATTAGCCATATTATGCTTATATGATCGATAGAACGACAATTACTATACTCACTACTCTTATTATTATCAATCTAACTCATATTATTAGCCATATTATGCTTATATGATCGATAGGAGGACAATAACTATACTCATTACTCTTATTATTATCAATCTAACTCATATTATTAGTCATATTATGCTTATATGACAGAGAGATCCACAATGACTATACTTATTACTCTTATTATTATAAATCTAACTCATATTATTAGCCATATAATGCTTATATGATCGATAGAACGACAATTACTATACTTATTACTCTTATTATTATTAATCTAACTCGTATTATTAGCCATATTATACTTATATGATCGACAGAACGACAATTACTATACTTATTACACTCACTATTATCAATCTAACTCATATTATTAACCATACTATGCGGATATGATCGATAGAACGACAATTACTATACTCATTACTCTTATTATTATCAATCTAACTAATATTATTAACCATATTATGCAAATATGATCGATAGAACGACAATTACTATACTCATTACTCTTATTATTATCAATCTAACTCATATGATTAGCTATATTATGCTTATATGATCGATAGGACGACAATTACTATACTTATTACTCTTATTATTATCAATCTAACTCATATTATTAGCCATATTATGCTTATATGATCAGCAGAACGACAATTACTATACCTATTACACTCACTATTATCAATCTAACTCATATTATTAACCATATTATGCAGATATGATCGATGGAACGACAATTACTATACTTATTACTCTTATTATTATCAACCTAACTCATATTATTAACCATATTATGCAGATATGATCGATAGAACGACAATTACTATACTCACTACTCTTATTATTATCAATCTACCTCATATTATTAGCCATATTATGCTTATATGATCGATAGAACGACAATTACTATACTCATTACTCTTATTATTATCAATCTAACTCATATTATTAGAAATATTGTGCTTATATGACCGAGAGATCCACTATTACTATACTCATTGCTCTTATTATTATCAATCTAACTCATATTATTAGCCATATTATGCTTATATGATCGATAGGACGACAATTACTATACTCACTACTCTTATTATTATCAATCTAACTCATATTGTTAGCCATATTATGCTTATATGATCGATAGAACGACAATTACTATACTCATTACTCTTATTATTATCAATCTAACTCATATTATTAGCCATATTATGCTTATATGATCGACAGAACGACAATTACTATACTTATTACTCTTATTATTATCAATCTAACTCATATTATTAGCCATATTATGCTTATATGATCGGTAGAACGATAATTACTATACCTATTACTCTTATTATTATTAATCTAACTCATATTCTTAACCATATTATGCAGATATGATCGATAGAACGACAATTACTATACTCATTACTCTTATTATTATCAATCTAATTCATATTATTAGCCATATTATTCTTATATGATCGACAGAACGACAATTACTATTCTTCTTACACTCACTGTTATCAATCTAACTCATATTATTAACCATATTATGCAAATATGATCGATAGAACGACAATTACTATACTTATTACTCTTATTATTATCAATCTAACTCATATTATTAGCCATATTATGCTTATATGATCGATAGGAGGACAATCACTATACTTATTATTCTTATTTTTATCAACCTAACTCATATTATTAGCCATATTATGCTTAAATGATCGATAGAACGACAATTACTATACTAATTAGTCTTATTATTATCAATCTAAGTCATACTATTAGCCATATTATGCTTATGTGATCGAAAGAACGATAATTACTATACCTATTACGCTTATTATTATCAATCTAACTCATATTATTAGCCATATTATGCTTATGTGATCGATCGAACGACAATTACTATACTTATTACTCTCATTATTATCAACCTAACTCATATTATTAGTCATATTATGCTTATATGACCGAGAGATCCACAATTACTATACTCATTACTCTTATTATTATCAATCTAACTCATATTATTAGCCATATTATGCTTATATGATCGATAGAACGACAATTACTATACTTATTACTCCTATTATTATCAATCTAACTCATATTATTAGCCATATTATGCTTAAATGATCGATAGAACGACAATTACTACACTCATTACTCTTATTATTATCAATCTAACTCATATTATTAGCCATATTATGCTTATATGATCGACAGAACGACAATTACTATTCTTATTACACTCACTGTTATCAATCTAACTCATATTATTAGCCATATTATGCTCATACGATCGACAGAACGACAATCACTATACTTATTACTCTTACTAGTATCAATCTAACTCATATTATTAGTCATATTATGCTTATATGATCGATCGAACGACAATTACTATACTTATTACTCTCATTATTATCAACCTAACTCATATTATTAGTCATATTATGCTTATATGACCGAGAGATCCACAATTACTATACTCATTACTCATATTATTATCAATCTAACTCATATTATTAGCCATATTATGCTTATATGATCGATAGAACGACAATTACTATACTCACTACTCTTATTATTATCAATCTAACTCATATTATTAGCCATATTATGCTTATATGATCGATAGGAGGACAATAACTATACTCATTACTCTTATTATTATCAATCTAACTCATATTATTAGTCATATTATGCTTATATGACCGAGAGATCCACAATGACTATACTTATTACTCTTATTATTATAAATCTAACTCATATTATTAGCCATATAATGCTTATATGATCGATAGAACGACAATTACTATACCTATTACTCTTATTATTATCAATCTAACTCGTATTATTAGCCATATTATGCTTATATGATCGACAGAACGACAATTACTATACTTATTACACTCACTATTATCAATCTAACTCATATTATTAACCATACTATGCAGATATGATCGATAGAACGACAATTACTATACTCATTACTCTTATTATTATCAATCTAACTAATATTATTAACCATATTATGCAAATATGATCGATAGAACGACAATTACTATACTCATTACTCTTATTATTATCAATCTAACTCATATGATTAGCCATATTATGCTTATATGATCGATAGGACGACAATTACTATACTTATTACCCTTATTATTATCAATCTAACTCATATTATTAGCCATATTATGCTTATATGATCAGCAGAACGACAATTACTATACCTATTACACTCACTATTATCAATCTAACTCATATTATTAACCATATTATGCAGATATGATCGATAGAACGACAATTACTATACTCATTACTCTTATTATTATCAATCTACCTCATATTATTAGCCATATTATGCTTATATGACCGAGAGATCCACAATTACTAAACTCATTACTCTTATTATTATCAATCCAACTCATTTTATGAGCCATATTATGCTTATATGGTCGACAGAACGACAATTACTATACTTATTACTCTTATTATTATCAATCTAACTCATATTATTAGCCATATTATGCTTATATGATCGGTAGAACGATAATTACTATACCTATTACTCTTATTATTATCAATCTAACTCATATTATTAACCATATTATGCAGATATGATCGATAGAACGACAATTACTATACTCATTACTCTTATTATTATCAATCTAACTCATATTATTAGCCATATTATGCTTATATGATCGATAGGAGGACAATCACTATACTTATTATTCTTATTTTTATCAACCTAACTCATATTATTAGCCATATTATGCTTAAATGATCGATAGAACGATAATTACTATACTAATTAGTCTTATTATTATCAATCTAACTCATACTATTAGCCATATTATACTTATGTGATCGAAAGAACGATAATTACTATACCTATTACGCTTATTATTATAAATCTAACTCATATTATTAGCCATATTATGCTTATGTGATCGATAGAACGACAATTACTATACTTATTACTCTCATTATTATCAACCTAACTCATATTATTAGTCATATTATGCTTATATGACCGGGAGATCCACAATTACTATACTCATTACTCTTATTATTATCAATCTAACTCATATTATTAGCCATATTATGCTTATATGATCGATAGAACGACAATTACTATTCTTATTACACTCACTGTTATCAATCTAACTCGTATTATTAGCCATATTATGCTCATACGATCGACAGAACGACAATTACTATACTTATTACTCTCATTATTATCAACCTAACTCATATTATTAGCCATATTATGCTTATATGACCGAGAGATCCACAATTACTATACTCATTACTCTTATTATTATCAATCTAACTCATATTATTAGTCATATTATGCTTATATGATCGATAGAACGACAATTACTATACTCATTACTCTTATTATTATCAATCTAACTCATATTATTAGCCATATTATGCTTAAATGATCGATAGAACGACAATTACTATACTTATTAGTCTTATTATTATCAATCTAACTCATATTATTAGCCATATTATGCTTATATGATCGATAGAACGACAATGACTATACTTATTATTCTTATTATTATAAATCTAACTCATATTATTAGCCATATAATGCTTATACGATCGATAGAACGACAATTACTATACTCATTACTCTTATTATTATCAATCTAACTCATATTATTAACCATATTATGCAGATATGATCGATAGCACGACATTTACTATACTTATTACTCTTATTATTATCAAACTAACTCATATTATTAGCCATATTATGCTTATATGATCGATAGAACGACAATTACTATACTCATTACTCTTATTATTATAAATCTAACTCATATTATTAGCCATATTGTGCTTATATGACCGAGAGATCCACAATTACTATACCCATTGCTCTTATTATTATCAATCTAACTCATATTATTAGCCATATTATGCTTATATGATCGATAGGACGACAATTACTATACTCACTACTCTTATTATTATCAATCTAACTCACATTGTTAGCCATATTATGATTATATGATCGATAGAACGACAATTACTATTCTTCTTACACTCACTGTTATCAATCTAACTCATATTATTAACCATATTATGCAAATATGATCGATAGAACGACAATTACTATACTAATTAGTCTTATTATTATCAATCTAACTCATACTATTAGCCATATTATACTTATGTGATCGAAAGAACGATAATTACTATACCTATTACGCTTATTATTATCAATCTAACTCATATTATTAGCCATATTATGATTATGTGATCGATAGAACGACAATTACTATACCTATTACTCTCATTATTATCAACCTAACTCATATTATTAGTCATATTATGCTTATATGACCGAGAGATCCACAATTACTAAACTCATTACTCTTATTCTTATCAATCTAACTCATTTTATGAGCCATATTATGCTTATATGATCGACAGAACGACAATTACTATACTTATTACTCTTATTATTATCAATCTAACTCATATTATTAGCCATATTATGCTTATATGATCGGTAGAACGATAATTACTATACCTATTACTCTTATTATTATCAATCTAACTCATATTATTAACCATATTATGCAGATATGATCGATAGAACGACAATTACTATACTCATTACTCTTATTATTGTCAATCTAACTCATATTATTAGCCATATTATGCTTATATGATCGATAGGAGGACAATTACTATACTTATTATTCTTATTTTTATCAACCTAACTCATATTATTAGCCATATTATGCTTAAATGATCGATAGAACGACAATTACTATACTAATTAGTCTTATTATTATCAATCTAACTCATACTATTAGCCATATTATACTTATGTGATCGAAAGAACGATAATTACTATACCTATTACGCTTATTATTATAAATCTAACTCATATTATTAGCCATATTATGCTTATGTGATCGATAGAACGACAATTACTATACTTATTACTCTCATTGTTATCAACCTAACTCATATTATTAGTCATATTATGCTTATATGACCGGGCGATCCACAATTACTATACTCATTACTCTTATTATTATCAATCTAACTCATATTATTAGCCATATTATGCTTATATGATCGATAGAACGACAATTACTATTCTTATTACACTCACTGTTATCAATCTAACTCGTATTATTAGCCATATTATGCTCATACGATCGACAGAACGACAATTACTATACTTATTACTCTCATTATTATCAACCTAACTCATATTATTAGCCATATTATGCTTATATGACCGAGAGATCCACAATTACTATACTCATTACTCTTATTATTATCAATCTAACTCATATTATTAGTCATATTATGCTTATATGATCGATAGAACGACAATTACTATACTCATTACTCTTATTATTATCAATCTAACTCATATTATTAGCCATATTATGCTTAAATGATCGATAGAACGACAATTACTATACTTATTAGTCTTATTATTATCAATCTAACTCATATTATTAGCCATATTATGCTTATATGATCGATAGAACGACAATGACTATACTTATTATTTTTATTATTATAAATCTAACTCATATTATTAGCCATATAATGCTTATATGATCGATAGAACGACAATTACTATACTCATTACTCTTATTATTATCAATCTAACTCATATTATTAACCATATTATGCAGATATGATCGATAGCACGACATTTACTATACTTATTACTCTTATTATTATCAAACTAACTCATATTATTAGCCATATTATGCTTATATGATCGATAGAACGACAATTACTATACTCATTACTCTTATTATTATAAATCTAACTCATATTATTAGCCATATTGTGCTTATATGACCGAGAGATCCACAATTACTATACCCATTGCTCTTATTATTATCAATCTAACTCATATTATTAGCCATATTATGCTTATATGATCGATAGGACGACAATTACTATACTCACTACTCTTATTATTATCAATCTAACTCACATTGTTAGCCATATTATGATTATATGATCGATAGAACGACAATTACTATTCTTCTTACACTCACTGTTATCAATCTAACTCATATTATTAGCCATATTATGCTTAAATGATCGATAGAACGACAATTACTATACTAATTAGTCTTATTATTATCAATCTAACTCATACTATTAGCCATATTATACTTATGTGATCGAAAGAACGATAATTACTATACCTATTACGCTTATTATTATAAATCTAACTCATATTATTAGCCATATTATGCTTATGTGATCGATAGAACGACAATTACTATACTTATTACTCTCATTGTTATCAACCTAACTCATATTATTAGTCATATTATGCTTATATGACCGGGCGATCCACAATTACTATACTCATTACTCTTATTATTATCAATCTAACTCATATTATTAGCCATATTATGCTTATATGATCGATAGAACGACAATTACTATTCTTATTACACTCACTGTTATCAATCTAACTCATATTATTAGCCATATTATGCTCATACGATCGACAGAACGACAATTACTATACTTATTACTCTTACTAGTATCAATCTAACTCATATTATTAGTCATATTATGCTTATATGATCAGCAGAACGACAATTACTATACTTATTACACTCACTATTATCAATCTAACTCATATTATTAACCATATTATGCAGATATGATCGATAGAACGACAATTACTATACTCACTACTCTTATTATTATCAATCTACCTCATATTATTAGCGATATTATGCTTATATGATCGATAGAACGACAAGTACTATACTCATTACTCTTATTATTATCAATCTAACTCATATTATTAGCCATACTGTGCTTATATGACCGAGAGATCCACAATTACTATACTCATTGCTCTTATTATTATCAATCTAACTCATATTGTTAGCCATATTATGCTTATATGATCGATAGAACGACAATTACTATTCTTCTTACACTCACTGTTATCAATCTAACTCATATTATTAACCATATTATGCAAATATGATCGATAGAAGGACAATTACTATACCTATTACTCTTATTATTATCAATCTAACTCATATTATTAGCCATATTATGCTTATATGATCGATAGGAGGACAATCACTATACTTATTATTCTTATTTTTATCAACCTAACTCATATTATTAGCCATATTATGCTTAAATGATCGATAGAACGACAATTACTATACTAATTAGTCTTATTATTATCAATCTAACTCATACTATTAGCCATATTATACTTATGTGATCGAAAGAACGATAATTACTATACCTATTACGCTTATTATTATCAATCTAACTCATATTATTAGCCATATTATGCTTATATGATCGATAGAACGACAATTACTATTCTTATTACACTCACTGTTATCAATCTAACTCATATTATTAGCCATATTATGCTCATACGATCGACAGAACGACAATTACTATACTTATTACTCTTACTAGTATCAATCTAACTCATATTATTAGTCATATTATGCTTATATGATCAGCAGAACGACAATTACTATACTTATTACACTCACTATTATCAATCTAACTCATATTATTAACCATATTATGCAGATATGATCGATAGAACGACAATTACTATACTCACTACTCTTATTATTATCAATCTACCTCATATTATTAGCGATATTATGCTTATATGATCGATAGAACGACAATTACTATACTCATTACTCCTATTATTATAAATCTACCCCATATTATTAGCCATATTGTGCTTATATGACCGAGAGATCCACAATTACTATACCCATTGCTCTTATTATTATCAATCTAACTCATATTATTAGCCATATTATGCTTATATGATCGATAGGACGACAATTACTATACTCACTACTCTTATTATTATCAATCTAACTCATATTGTTAGCCATATTATGATTATATGATCGATAGAACGACAATTACTATTCTTCTTACACTCACTGTTATCAATCTAACTCATATAATTAACCATATTATGCAAATATGATCGATAGAACGACAATTACTATACTAATTAGTCTTATTATTATCAATCTAACTCATACTATTAGCCATATTATACTTATGTGATCGAAAGAACGATAATTACTATACCTATTACGCTTATTATTATCAATCTAACTCATATTATTAGCCATATTATGATTATGTGATCGATAGAACGACAATTACTATACCTATTACTCTCATTATTATCAACCTAACTCATATTATTAGTCATATTATGCTTATATGACCGAGAGATCCACAATTACTAAACTCATTACTCTTATTATTATCAATCTAACTCATTTTATGAGCCATATTATGCTTATATGATCGACAGAACGACAATTACTATACTTATTACTCTTATTATTATCAATCTAACTCATATTATTAGCCATATTATGCTTATATGATCGGTAGAACGATAATTACTATACCTATTACTCTTATTATTATCAATCTAACTCATATTATTAACCATATTATGCAGATATGATCGATAGAACGACAATTACTATACTCATTACTCTTATTATTATCAATCTAACTCATATTATTAGCCATATTATGCTTATATGATCGATAGGAGGACAATCACTATACTTATTATTCTTATTTGTATCAACCTAACTCATATTATTAGCCATATTATGCTTAAATGATCGATAGAACGATAATTACTATACTAATTAGTCTTATTATTATCAATCTAACTCATACTATTAGCCATATTATACTTATGTGATCGAAAGAACGATAATTACTATACCTATTACGCTTATTATTATAAATCTAACTCATATTATTAGCCATATTATGCTTATGTGATCGATAGAACGACAATTACTATACTTATTACTCTCATTATTATCAACCTAACTCATATTATTAGTCATATTATGCTTATATGACCGGGAGATCCACAATTACTATACTCATTACTCTTATTATTATCAATCTAACTCATATTATTAGCCATATTATGCTTATATGATCGATAGAACGACAATTACTATTCTTATTACACTCACTGTTATCAATCTAACTCATATTATTAGCCATATTATGCTCATACGATCGACAGAACGACAATTACTATACTTATTACTCTTACTAGTATCAATCTAACTCATATTATTAGTCATATTATGCTTATATGATCAGCAGAACGACAATTACTATACTTATTACACTCACTATTATCAATCTAACTCATATTATTAACCATATTATGCAGATATGATCGATAGAACGACAATTACTATACTCACTACTCTTATTATTATCAATCTACCTCATATTATTAGCGATATTATGCTTATATGATCGATAGAACGACAATTACTATACTCATTACTCTTATTATTATAAATCTAACTCATATTATTAGCCATATTGTGCTTATATGACCGAGAGATCCACAATTACTATACCCATTGCTCTTATTATTATCAATCTAACTCATATTATTAGCCATATTATGCTTATATGATCGATAGGACGACAATTACTATACTCACTACTCTTATTATTATCAATCTAACTCATATTGTTAGCCATATTATGATTATATGATCGATAGAACGACAATTACTATTCTTCTTACACTCACTGTTATCAATCTAACTCATATTATTAACCATATTATGCAAATATGATCGATAGAACGACAATTACTATACTAATTAGTCTTATTATTATCAATCTAACTCATACTATTAGCCATATTATACTTATGTGATCGAAAGAACGATAATTACTATACCTATTACGCTTATTATTATCAATCTAACTCATATTATTAGCCATATTATGATTATGTGATCGATAGAACGACAATTACTATACCTATTACTCTCATTATTATCAACCTAACTCATATTATTAGTCATATTATGCTTATATGACCGAGAGATCCACAATTACTAAACTCATTACTCTTATTCTTATCAATCTAACTCATTTTATGAGCCATATTATGCTTATATGATCGACAGAACGACAATTACTATACTTATTACTCTTATTATTATCAATCTAACTCATATTATTAGCCATATTATGCTTATATGATCGGTAGAACGATAATTACTATACCTATTACTCTTATTATTATCAATCTAACTCATATTATTAACCATATTATGCAGATATGATCGATAGAACGACAATTACTATACTCATTACTCTTATTATTGTCAATCTAACTCATATTATTAGCCATATTATGCTTATATGATCGATAGGAGGACAATCACTATACTTATTATTCTTATTTTTATCAACCTAACTCATATTATTAGCCATATTATGCTTAAATGATCGATAGAACGACAATTACTATACTAATTAGTCTTATTATTATCAATCTAACTCATACTATTAGCCATATTATACTTATGTGATCGAAAGAACGATAATTACTATACCTATTACGCTTATTATTATAAATCTAACTCATATTATTAGCCATATTATGCTTATGTGATCGATAGAACGACAATTACTATACTTATTACTCTCATTATTATCAACCTAACTCATATTATTAGTCATATTATGCTTATATGACCGGGCGATCCACAATTACTATACTCATTACTCTTATTATTATCAATCTAACTCATATTATTAGCCATATTATGCTTATATGATCGATAGAACGACAATTACTATTCTTATTACACTCACTGTTATCAATCTAACTCATATTATTAGCCATATTATGCTCATACGAACGACAGAACGACAATTACTATACTTATTACTCTTACTAGTATCAATCTAACTCATATTATTAGTCATATTATGCTTATATGATCAGCAGAACGACAATTACTATACTTATTACACTCACTATTATCAATCTAACTCATATTATTAACCATATTATGCAGATATGATCGATAGAACGACAATTACTATACTCACTACTCTTATTATTATCAATCTACCTCATATTATTAGCGATATTATGCTTATATGATCGATAGAACGACAATTACTATACTCATTACTCTTATTATTATCAATCTAACTCATATTATTAGCCATACTGTGCTTATATGACCGAGAGATCCACAATTACTATACTCATTGCTCTTATTATTATCAATCTAACTCATATTGTTAGCCATATTATGCTTATATGATCGATAGAACGACAATTACTATTCTTCTTACACTCACTATTATCAATCTAACTCATATTATTAACCATATTATGCAGATATGATCGATAGAACGACAATTACTATACTCACTACTCTTATTATTATCAATCTACCTCATATTATTAGCGATATTATGCTTATATGATCGATAGAACGACAATTACTATACTCATTACTCTTATTATTATAAATCTACCTCATATTATTAGCCATATTGTGCTTATATGACCGAGAGATCCACAATTACTATACCCATTGCTCTTATTATTATCAATCTAACTCATATTATTAGCCATATTATGCTTATATGATCGATAGGACGACAATTACTATACTCACTACTCTTATTATTATCAATCTAACTCATATTGTTAGCCATATTATGATTATATGATCGATAGAACGACAATTACTATTCTTCTTACACTCACTGTTATCAATCTAACTCATATTATTAGCCATATTATGATTATGTGATCGATAGAACGACAATTACTATACCTATTACTCTCATTATTATCAACCTAACTCATATTATTAGTCATATTATGCTTATATGACCGAGAGATCCACAATTACTAAACTCATTACTCTTATTATTATCAATCTAACTCATTTTATGAGCCATATTATGCTTATATGATCGACAGAACGACAATTACTATACTTATTACTCTTATTATTATCAATCTAACTCATATTATTAGCCATATTATGCTTATATAATCGGTAGAACGATAATTACTATACCTATTACTCTTATTATTATCAATCTAACTCATATTATTAACTATATTATGCAGATATGATCGATAGAACGACAATTACTATACTCATTACTCTTATTATTATCAATCTAACTCATATTATTAGCCATATTATGCTTATATGATCGATAGGAGGACAATCACTATACTTATTATTCTTATTTTTATCAACCTAACTCATATTATTAGCCATATTATGCTTAAATGATCGATAGAACGATAATTACTATACTAATTAGTCTTATTATTATCAATCTAACTCATACTATTAGCCATATTATACTTATGTGATCGAAAGAACGATAATTACTATACCTATTACGCTTATTATTATAAATCTAACTCATATTATTAGCCATATTATGCTTATGTGATCGATAGAACGACAATTACTATACTTATTACTCTCATTATTATCAACCTAACTCATATTATTAGTCATATTATGCTTATATGACCGGGAGATCCACAATTACTATACTCATTACTCTTATTATTATCAATCTAACTCATATTATTAGCCATATTATGCTTATATGATCGATAGAACGACAATTACTATTCTTATTACACTCACTGTTATCAATCTAACTCATATTATTAGCCATATTATGCTCATACGATCGACAGAACGACAATTACTATACTTATTACTCTTACTAGTATCAATCTAACTCATATTATTAGTCATATTATGCTTATATGATCAGCAGAACGATAATTACTATACTTATTACACTCACTATTATCAATCTAACTCATATTATTAACCATATTATGCAGATATGATCGATAGAACGACAATTACTATACTCACTACTCTTATTATTATCAATCTACCTCATATTATTAGCGATATTATGCTTATATGATCGATAGAACGACAATTACTATACTCATTACTCTTATTATTATAAATCTAACTCATATTATTAGCCATATTGTGCTTATATGACCGAGAGATCCACAATTACTATACCCATTGCTCTTATTATTATCAATCTAACTCATAATATTAGCCATATTATGCTTATATGATCGATAGGACGACAATTACTATACTCACTACTCTTATTATTATCAATCTAACTCATATTGTTAGCCATATTATGATTATATGATCGATAGAACGACAATTACTATTCTTCTTACACTCACTGTTATCAATCTAACTCATATTATTAACCATATTATGGAAATATGATCGATAGAACGACAATTACTATACTAATTAGTCTTATTATTATCAATCTAACTCATACTATTAGCCATATTATACTTATGTGATCGAAAGAACGATAATTACTATACCTATTGCGCTTATTATTATCAATCTAACTCATATTATTAGCCATATTATGATTATATGATCGATAGAACGACAATTACTATACCTATTACTCTCATTATTATCAACCTAACTCATATTATTAGTCATATTATGCTTATATGACCGAGAGATCCACAATTACTAAACTCATTACTCTTATTATTATCAATCTAACTCATTTTATGAGCCATATTATGCTTATATGATCGACAGAACGACAATTACTATACTTATTACTCTTATTATTATCAATCTAACTCATATTATTAGCCATATTATGCTTATATGATCGGTAGAACGATAATTACTATACCTATTACTCTTATTATTATCAATCTAACTCATATTATTAACCATATTATGCAGATATGATCGATCGAACGACAATTACTATACTCATTACTCTCATTATTATCAACCTAACTCATATTATTAGTCATATTATGCTTATATGACCGGGCGATCCACAATTACTATACTCATTACTCTTATTATTATCAATCTAACTCATATTATTAGCCATATTATGCTCATACGATCGACAGAACGACAATTACTATACTTATTACTCTTACTAGTATCAATCTAACTCATATTATTAGTCATATTATGCTTATATGATCAGCAGAACGACAATTACTATACTTATTACACTCACTATTATCAATCTAACTCATATTATTAACCATATTATGCAGATATGATCGATAGAACGACAATTACTATACTCACTACTCTTATTATTATCAATCTACCTCATATTATTAGCGATATTATGCTTATATGATCGATAGAACGACAATTACTATACTCATTACTCTTATTATTATCAATCTAACTCATATTATTAGCCATACTGTGCTTATATGACCGAGAGATCCACAATTACTATACTCATTGCTCTTATTATTATCAATCTAACTCATATTGTTAGCCATATTATGCTTATATGATCGATAGAACGACAATTACTATTCTTCTTACACTCACTGTTATCAATCTAACTCATATTATTAACCATATTATGCAAATATGATCGATAGAAGGACAATTACTATACTTATTACTCTTATTATTATCAATCTCACTCATATTATTAGCCATATTATGCTTATATGATCGATAGGAGGACAATCACTATACTTATTATTCTTATTTTTATCAACCTAACTCATATTATTAGCCATATTATGCTTAAATGATCGATAGAACGACAATTACTATACTAATTAGTCTTATTATTATCAATCTAACTCATACTATTAGCCATATTATACTTATGTGATCGAAAGAACGATAATTACTATACCTATTACGCTTATTATTATCAATCTAACTCATATTATTAGCCATATTATGCTTATGTGATCGATAGAACGACAATTACTATACTTATTACACTCATTATTATAAACCTAACTCATATCATTAGTCATATTATGCTTATATGACCGGGAGATCCACAATTACTATACCCATTACTCTTATTATTATCAATCTAACTCATATTATTAGCCATATTATGCTTATATGATCGACAGAACGACAATTACTATACTTATTACTCTTACTAGTATCAATCTAACTCATATTATTAGTCATATTATGTTTATATGATCAGCAGAACGACAATTACTATACTTATTACACTCACTATTATCAATCTAACTCATATTATTAACCATATTATGCAGATATGATCGATAGAACGACAATTACTATACTCATTACTCTTATTATTATCAATCTACCTCATATTATTAGCCATATTATGCTTATATGATCGATAGAACGACAATTACTATACTTATTACTCTCATTATTATCAACCTAACTCATATTATTAGTCATATTATGCTTATATGACCGGGAGATCCACAATTACTATACTCATTACTCTTATTATTATCAATCTAACTCATATTATTAGCCATATTATGCTTATATGATCGATAGAACGACAATTACTATTCTTATTACACTCACTGTTATCAATCTAACTCATATTATTAGCCATATTATGCTCATACGATCGACAGAACGACAATTACTATACTTATTACTCTTACTAGTATCAATCTAACTCATATTATTAGTCATATTATGCTTATATGATCAGCAGAACGACAATTACTATACTTATTACACTCACTATTATCAATCTAACTCATATTATTAACCATATTATGCAGATATGATCGATAGAACGACAATTACTATACTCACTACGCTTATTATTATCAATCTACCTCATATTATTAGCGATATTATGCTTATATGATCGATAGAACGACAATTACTATACTCATTACTCCTATTATTATAAATCTACCTCATATTATTAGCCATATTGTGCTTATATGACCGAGAGATCCACAATTACTATACCCATTGCTCTTATTATTATCAATCTAACTCATATTATTAGCCATATTATGCTTATATGATCGATAGGACGACAATTACTATACTCACTACTCTTATTATTATCAATCTAACTCATATTGTTAGCCATATTATGATTATATGATCGATAGAACGACAATTACTATTCTTCTTACACTCACTGTTATCAATCTAACTCATATTATTAACCATATTATGCAAATATGATCGATAGAACGACAATTACTATACTAATTAGTCTTATTATTATCAATCTAACTCATACTATTAGCCATATTATACTTATGTGATCGAAAGAACGATAATTACTATACCTATTACGCTTATTATTATCAATCTAACTCATATTATTAGCCATATTATGATTATGTGATCGATAGAACGACAATTACTATACCTATTACTCTCATTATTATCAACCTAACTCATATTATTAGTCATATTATGCTTATATGACCGAGAGATCCACAATTACTAAACTCATTACTCTTATTATTATCAATCTAACTCATTTTATGAGCCATATTATGCTTATATGATCGACAGAACGACAATTACTATACTTATTACTCTTATTATTATCAATCTAACTCATATTATTAGCCATATTATGCTTATATGATCGGTAGAACGATAATTACTATACCTATTACTCTTATTATTATCAATCTAACTCATATTATTAACCATATTATGCAGATATGATCGATAGAACGACAATTACTATACTCATTACTCTTATTATTATCAATCTAACTCATATTATTAGCCATATTATGCTTATATGATCGATAGGAGGACAATCACTATACTTATTATTCTTATTTTTATCAACCTAACTCATATTATTAGCCATATTATGCTTAAATGATCGATAGAACGATAATTACTATACTAATTAGTCTTATTATTATCAATCTAACTCATACTATTAGCCATATTATACTTATGTGATCGAAAGAACGATAATTACTATACCTATTACGCTTATTATTATAAATCTAACTCATATTATTAGCCATATTATGCTTATGTGATCGATAGAACGACAATTACTATACTTATTACTCTCATTATTATCAACCTAACTCATATTATTAGTCATATTATGCTTATATGACTGGGAGACCCACAATTACTATACTCACTACTCTTATTATTATCAATCTAACTCATATTATTAGCCATATTATGCTTATATGATCGATAGAACGACAATTACTATTCTTATTACACTCACTGTTATCAATCTAACTCATATTATTAGCCATATTATGCTCATATGATCGACAGAACGACAATTACTATACTTATTACTCTTACTAGTATCAATCTAACTCATATTATTAGTCATATTATGCTTATATGATCAGCAGAACGACAATTACTATACTTATCACACTCACTATTATCAATCTAACTCATATTATTAACCATATTATGCAGATATGATCGATAGAACGACAATTACTATACTCACTACTCTTATTATTATCAATCTACCTCATATTATTAGCGATATTATGCTTATATGATCGATAGAACGACAATTACTATACTCATTACTCTTATTATTATCAATCTAACTCATATTATTAGCCATACTGTGCTTATATGACCGAGAGATCCACAATTACTATACTCATTGCTCTTATTATTATCAATCTAACTCATATTGTTAGCCATATTATGCTTATATGATCGATAGAACGACAATTACTATTCTTCTTACACTCACTATTATCAATCTAACTCATATTATTAACCATATTATGCAGATATGATCGATAGAACGACAATTACTATACTCACTACTCTTATTATTATCAATCTACCTCATATTATTAGCGATATTATGCTTATATGATCGATAGAACGACAATTACTATACTCATTACTCTTATTATTATAAATCTACCTCATATTATTAGCCATATTGTGCTTATATGACCGAGAGATCCACAATTACTATACCCATTGCTCTTATTATTATCAATCTAACTCATATTATTAGCCATATTATGCTTATATGATCGATAGGACGACAATTACTATACTCACTACTCTTATTATTATCAATCTAACTCATATTGTTAGCCATATTATGATTATATGATCGATAGAACGACAATTACTATTCTTCTTACACTCACTGTTATCAATCTAACTCATATTATTAGCCATATTATGATTATGTGATCGATAGAACGACAATTACTATACCTATTACTCTCATTATTATCAACCTAACTCATATTATTAGTCATATTATGCTTATATGACCGAGAGATCCACAATTACTAAACTCATTACTCTTATTATTATCAATCTAACTCATTTTATGAGCCATATTATGCTTATATGATCGACAGAACGACAATTACTATACTTATTACTCTTATTATTATCAATCTAACTCATATTATTAGCCATATTATGCTTATATGATCAGCAGAACGACAATTACTATACTTATTACACTCACTATTATCAATCTAACTCATATTATTAACCATATTATGCAGATATGATCGATAGAACGACAATTACTATACTCACTACTCTTATTATTATCAATCTACCTCATATTATTAGCGATATTATGCTTATATGATCGATAGAACGACAATTACTATACTCATTACTCTTATTATTATAAATCTAACTCATATTATTAGCCATATTGTGCTTATATGACCGAGAGATCCACAATTACTATACCCATTGCTCTTATTATTATCAATCTAACTCATAATATTAGCCATATTATGCTTATATGATCGATAGGACGACAATTACTATACTCACTACTCTTATTATTATCAATCTAACTCATATTGTTAGCCATATTATGATTATATGATCGATAGAACGACAATTACTATTCTTCTTACACTCACTGTTATCAATCTAACTCATATTATTAACCATATTATGGAAATATGATCGATAGAACGACAATTACTATACTAATTAGTCTTATTATTATCAATCTAACTCATACTATTAGCCATATTATACTTATGTGATCGAAAGAACGATAATTACTATACCTATTACGCTTATTATTATCAATCTAACTCATATTATTAGCCATATTATGATTATATGATCGATAGAACGACAATTACTATACCTATTACTCTCATTATTATCAACCTAACTCATATTATTAGTCATATTATGCTTATATGACCGAGAGATCCACAATTACTAAACTCATTACTCTTATTATTATCAATCTAACTCATTTTATGAGCCATATTATGCTTATATGATCGACAGAACGACAATTACAATACTTATTACTCTTATTATTATCAATCTAACTCATATTATTAGCCATATTTTGCTTATATGATCGGTAGAACGATAATTACTATACCTATTACTCTTATTATTATCAATCTAACTCATATTATTAACCATATTATGCAGATATGATCGATAGAACGACAATTACTATACTCATTACTCTTATTATTATCAATCTAACTCATATTATTAGCCATATTATGCTTATATGATCGATAGGAGGACAATCACTATACTTATTATTCTTATTTTTATCAACCTAACTCATATTATTAGCCATATTATGCTTAAATGATCGATAGAACGATAATTACTATACTAATTAGTCTTATTATTATCAATCTAACTCATACTATTAGCCATATTATACTTATGTGATCGAAAGAACGATAATTACTATACCTATTACGCTTATTATTATAAATCTAACTCATATTATTAGCCATATTATGCTTATGTGATCGATAGAACGACAATTACTATACTTATTACTCTCATTATTATCAACCTAACTCATATTATTAGTCATATTATGCTTATATGACCGGGAGATCCACAATTACTATACTCATTACTCTTATTATTATCAATCTAACTCATATTATTAGCCATATTATGCTTATATGATCGATAGAACGACAATTACTATTCTTATTACACTCACTGTTATCAATCTAACTCATATTATTAGCCATATTATGCTCATACGATCGACAGAACGACAATTACTATACTTATTACTCTTACTAGTATCAATCTAACTCATATTATTAGTCATATTATGCTTATATGATCAGCAGAACGACAGTTACTATACTTATTACACTCACTATTATCAATCTAACTCATATTATTAACCATATTATGCAGATATGATCGATAGAACGACAATTACTATACTCACTACTCTTATTATTATCAATCTACCTCATATTATTAGCGATATTATGCTTATATGATCGATAGAACGACAATTACTATACTCATTACTCTTATTATTATAAATCTAACTCATATTATTAGTCATATTATGCTTATATGACCGAGAGATCCACAATTACTAAACTCATTACTCTTATTCTTATCAATCTAACTCATTTTATGAGCCATATTATGCTTATATGATCGACAGAACGACAATTACTATACTTATTACTCTTATTATTATCAATCTAACTCATATTATTAGCCATATTATGCTTATATGATCGGTAGAACGATAATTACTATACCTATTACTCTTATTATTATCAATCTAACTCATATTATTAACCATATTGTGCTTATATGACCGAGAGATCCACTATTACTATACTCATTGCTCTTATTATTATCAATCTAACTCATATTATTAGCCATATTATGCTTATATGATCGATAGGAGGACAATCACTATACTTACTATTCTTATTTTTATCAACCTAACTCATATTATTAGCCATATTATGCTTAAATGATCGATAGAACGACAATTACTATACTAATTAGTCTTATTATTATCAATCTAACTCATACTATTAGCCATATTATACTTATGTGATCGAAAGAACGATAATTACTGTACCTATTACGCTTATTATTATCAATCTAACTCATATTATTAGCCATATTATGCTTATATGATCGATAGAACGACAATTACTATACTCACTACTCTTATTATTATCAATCTAACTCGTATTATTAGCCATATTATGCTTATATGATCGACGGAACGACAATTACTATACTTATTACTCTTATTATTATCAATCTAACTCATATTATTAGCCATATTATGCTTATATGATTCGTAGAACGATAATTACTATACCTATTACTCTTATTATTATCAATCTAACTCATATTATTAACCGTATTATGCAGATATGTTCACCAGAACGACAATTACTATACTTATTACACTCACTATTATCAATCTAACTCATATTATTAACCACATTATGCAGATATGATCGATAGAACGACAATTACTATACTCACTACTCTTATTATTATCAATCTACCTCATATTATTAGCGATATTATGCTTATATGATCGATAGAACGACAATTACTATACTCATTACTCTTATTATTATCAATCTAACTCATATTATTAGCCATACTGTGCTTATATGACCGAGAGATCCACAATTACTATACTCATTGCTCTTATTATTATCAATCTAACTCATATTGTTAGCCATATTATGCTTATATGATCGATAGAACGACAATTACTATTCTTCTTACACTCACTGTTATCAATCTAACTCATATTATTAACCATATTATGCAAATATGATCGATAGAACGACAATTACTATACTTATTACTCTTATTATTATCAATCTAACTCATATTATTAGCCATATTATGCTTATATGATATATAGGAGGACAATCACTATACTTATTATTCTTATTTTTATCAACCTAACTCATATTATTAGCCATATTATGCTTAAATGATCGATAGAACGACAATTACTATACTAATTAGTCTTATTATTATCAATCTAACTCATACTATTAGCCATATTATACTTATGTGATCGAAAGAACGATAATTACTATACCTATTACGCTTATTATTATCAATCTAACTCATATTATTAGCCATATTATGCTTATGTGATCGATAGAACGACAATTACTATACTTATTACTCTCATTATTATAAACCTACCTCATATTATTAGTCATATTATGCTTATATGACCGGGAGATCCACAATTACTATACTCATTACTCTTATTATTATCAATCTAACTCATATTATTAGCCATATTATGCTTATATGATCGATAGAACGACAATTACTATTCTTATTACACTCACTGTTATCAATCTAACTCATATTATTAGCCATATTATGCTCATACGATCGACAGAACGACAATTACTATACTTATTACTCTTACTAGTATCAATCTAACTCATATTATTAGTCATATTATGCTTATATGATCAGCAGAACGACAATTACTATACTTATTACACTCACTATTATCAATCTAACTCGTATTATTAACCATATTATGCAGATATGATCGATAGAACGACAATTACTATACTCATTACTCTTATTATTATCAATCTACCTCATATTATTAGCCATATTATGCTTATATGATCGATAGAACGACAATTACTATACTCATTACTCTTATTATTATCAATCTAACTCATATTATTAGAAATATTGTGCTTATATGACCGAGAGATCCACTATTACTATACTCATTGCTCTTATTATTATCAATCTAACTCATATTATTAGCCATATTATGCTTATATGATCGATAGGAGGACAATCACTATACTTACTATTCTTATTTTTATCAACCTAACTCATATTATTAGCCATATTATGCTTAAATGATCGATAGAACGACAATTACTATACTAATTAGTCTTATTATTATCAATCTAACTCATACTATTAGCCATATTATACTTATGTGATCGAAAGAACGATAATTACTGTACCTATTACGCTTATTATTATCAATCTAACTCATATTATTAGCCATATTATGCTTATATGATCGATAGAACGACAATTACTATACTCACTACTCTTATTATTATCAATCTAACTCGTATTATTAGCCATATTATGCTTATATGATCGACGGAACGACAATTACTATACTTATTACTCTTATTATTATCAATCTAACTCATATTATTAGCCATATTATGCTTATATGATTCGTAGAACGATAATTACTATACCTATTACTCTTATTATTATCAATCTAACTCATATTATTAACCGTATTATGCAGATATGATCGATAGAACGACAATTACTATACTCATTACTCTTATTATTATCAATCTATCTCATATTATTAGCCATATTATGCTTATATGATCGACAGAACGACAATTACTATTCTTCTTACACTCACTGTTATCAATCTAACTCATATTATTAGCCATATTGTGCTCATACGATCGACAGAACGACAATTACTATACCTATTACTCTTACTAGTATCAATCTAACTCATATTATTAGTCATATTATGCTTATATGATCGATAGAACGACAATTACTATACTCACTACTCTTATTATTATCAATCTAACTCATATTATTAGCCATATTATGCTTATATGATCGATAGGACGACAATTACTATACTTATTACTCTTATTATTATCAATCTAACTCATATTATTAGCCATATTATGCTTATATGATCAGCAGAACGACAATTACTATACTTCTTACACTCACTATTATCAATCTAACTCATATTATTAGCCATATTATGCTTATATGATCGATAGAACGACAATGACTATACTTATTACTCTTATTATTATAAATCTAACTCATATTATTAGCCATATAATGCTTATATGATCGATAGAACGACAATTACTATACTCATTACTCTTATTATTATCAATCTAACTCATATTATTAGCCATATTATGCTCATACGATCGACAGAACGACAATTACTATACTCATTACTCTTATTATTATCAATCTAACTCATATTATTAGTCATATTATGCTTATATGATCGATAGAACGACAATTACTATACTCATTACTCTTATTATTATCAATCTAACTCATATTATTAGCCATATTATGCTTAAATGATCGATAGAACGACAATTACTATACTTATTAGTCCTATTATTATCAATCTAACTCATATTATTAGCCATATTATGCTTGTATGATCGATAGAACGACAATGACTATACTTATTACTCTTATTATTATAAATCTAACTCATACTATTAGCCATATAATGCTTATATGATCGATAGAACGACAATTACTATACTCATTACTCTTATTATTATCAATCTAACTCATATTATTAACCATATTATGCAGATATGATCGATAGCACGACATTTACTATACTTATTACTCTTATTATTATCAAACTAACTCATATTATTAGCCATATTATGCTTATATGATCGATAGAACGACAATTACTATACTCATTACTCTTATTATTATCAATCTAACTCATATTATTAGTCATATTATGCTTATATGATCAAAAGGACGACAATTACTATACTTATTACTCTTATTATTATCAATCTAACTCATATTATTAGCCATATTATGCTTACATGATCAGCAGAACGACAATTACTATACTTATTACACTCACTATTATCAATCTAACTCATATTATTAACCATATTATGCGGATATGATCGATAGAACGACAATTACTATACTCACTACTCTTATTATTATCAATCTAACTCATATTATTAGCCATATTATGCTTATATGATCAATAGAACGACAATTACTATACTCATTACTCTTATTATTATCAATCTAACTCGTATTATTAGCCATATTATGCAGATATGATCGATAGAACGACAATTACTATACTCATTACTCTTATTATTATCAATCTATCTCATATTATTAGCCATATTATGCTTATATGATCGACAGAACGACAATTACTATTCTTCTTACACTCACTGTTATCAATCTAACTCATATTATTAGCCATATTGTGCTCATACGATCGACAGAACGACAATTACTATACCTATTACTCTTACTAGTATCAATCTAACTCATATTATTAGTCATATTATGCTTATATGATCGATAGAACGACAATTACTATACTCACTACTCTTATTATTATCAATCTAACTCATATTACTAGCCATATTATGCTTATATGATCGATAGAACGACAATGACTATACTTATTACTCTTATTATTATAAATCTAACTCATATTATTAGCCATATAATGCTTATATGATCGATAGAACGACATTTACTATACTTACTACACTCACTATTATCAATCTAACTCATATTATTAACCATATTATGCAGATATGATCGATAGAACGGCAATTACTATACTCATTACTCTTATTATTATCAATCTAACTCATATTATTAGTCATATTGTGCTCATACGATCGACAGAACGACAATTACTATACCTATTACTCTTACTAGTATCAATCTAACTCATATTATTAGTCATATTATGCTTATATGATCGATAGAACGACAATTACTATACTTATTACTCTTATTATTATCAATCTAACTCATATTATTAGCCATATTATGCTTATATGATCAGCAGAACGACAATTACTATACTTCTTACACTCACTATTATCAATCTAACTCATATTACTAGCCATATTATGCTTATATGATCGATAGAACGACAATGACTATACTTATTACTCTTATTATTATAAATCTAACTCATATTATTAGCCATATAATGCTTATATGATCGATAGGAGGACAATCACTATACTTATTATTCTTATTTTTATCAACCTAACTCATACTATTAGCCATATTATACTTATGTGATCGAAAGAGCGATAATTACTATACCTATTACGCTTATTATTATCAATCTAACTCATATTATTAGCCATATTATGCTTATGTGATCGATAGAACGACAATTACTATACTCATTACTCTTATTATTATCAATCTATCTCATATTATTAGCCATATTATGCTTATATGATCGACAGAACGACAATTACTATTCTTCTTACACTCACTGTTATCAATCTAACTCATATTATTAGCCATATTGTGCTCATACGATCGACAGAACGACAATTACTATACCTATTACTCTTACTAGTATCAATCTAACTCATATTATTAGTCATATTATGCTTATATGATCGATAGAACGACAATTACTATACTCACTACTCTTATTATTATCAATCTAACTCATATTACTAGCCATATTATGCTTATATGATCGATAGAACGACAATGACTATACTTATTACTCTTATTATTATAAATCTAACTCATATTATTAGCCATATAATGCTTATATGATCGATAGAACGACATTTACTATACTTACTACACTCACTATTATCAATCTAACTCATATTATTAACCATATTATGCAGATATGATCGATAGAACGGCAATTACTATACTCATTACTCTTATTATTATCAATCTAACTCATATTATTAGTCATATTGTGCTCATACGATCGACAGAACGACAATTACTATACCTATTACTCTTACTAGTATCAATCTAACTCATATTATTAGTCATATTATGCTTATATGATCGATAGAACGACAATTACTATACTTATTACTCTTATTATTATCAATCTAACTCATATTATTAGCCATATTATGCTTATATGATCAGCAGAACGACAATTACTATACTTCTTACACTCACTATTATCAATCTAACTCATATTACTAGCCATATTATGCTTATATGATCGATAGAACGACAATGACTATACTTATTACTCTTATTATTATAAATCTAACTCATATTATTAGCCATATAATGCTTATATGATCGATAGGAGGACAATCACTATACTTATTATTCTTATTTTTATCAACCTAACTCATACTATTAGCCATATTATACTTATGTGATCGAAAGAGCGATAATTACTATACCTATTACGCTTATTATTATCAATCTAACTCATATTATTAGCCATATTATGCTTATGTGATCGATAGAACGACAATTACTATACCTATTACTCTCATTATTATCAACCTAACTCATATTATTAGTCATATTATGCTTATATGACCGAGAGATCCACAATTACTATACTCATTACTCTTATTATTATCAATCTAACTCATATTATTAGCCATATTATGCTTATATGATCGGCAGAACGACAATTACTATTCTTCTTACACTCACTGTTATCAATCTAACTCATATTATTAGCCATATTATGCTTATATGATCGATAGGACGACAATTACTATACCTATTACTCTTACTAGTATCAATCTAACTCATATTATTAGTCATATTATGCTTATATGATCGATAGAACGACAATTACTATACTCACTACTCTTATTATTATCAATCTACCTCATATTATTAGCCATATTATGCTTATATGATCGATAGAACGACAATTACTATACTTATTACTCTCATTATTATCAACCTAACTCATATTATTAGTCATATTATGCTTATATGACCGGGAGATCCACAATTACTATACTCATTACTCTTATTATTATCAATCTAACTCATATTATTAGCCATATTATGCTTATATGATCGATAGAACGACAATTACTATTCTTATTACACTCACTGTTATCAATCTAACTCATATTATTAGCCATATTATGCTCATACGATCGACAGAACGACAATTACTATACTTATTACTCTTACTAGTATCAATCTAACTCATATTATTAGTCATATTATGCTTATATGATCAGCAGAACGACAATTACTATACTTATTACACTCACTATTATCAATCTAACTCATATTATTAACCATATTATGCAGATATGATCGATAGAACGACAATTACTATACTCACTACGCTTATTATTATCAATCTACCTCATATTATTAGCGATATTATGCTTATATGATCGATAGAACGACAATTACTATACTCATTACTCCTATTATTATAAATCTACCTCATATTATTAGCCATATTGTGCTTATATGACCGAGAGATCCACAATTACTATACCCATTGCTCTTATTATTATCAATCTAACTCATATTATTAGCCATATTATGCTTATATGATCGATAGGACGACAATTACTATACTCACTACTCTTATTACTATCAATCTAACTCATATTGTTAGCCATATTATGATTATATGATCGATAGAACGACAATTACTATTCTTCTTACACTCACTGTTATCAATCTAACTCATATTATTAACCATATTATGCAAATATGATCGATAGAACGACAATTACTATACTAATTAGTCTTATTATTATCAATCTAACTCATACTATTAGCCATATTATACTTATGTGATCGAAAGAACGATAATTACTATACCTATTACGCTTATTATTATCAATCTAACTCATATTATTAGCCATATTATGATTATGTGATCGATAGAACGACAATTACTATACCTATTACTCTCATTATTATCAACCTAACTCATATTATTAGTCATATTATGCTTATATGACCGAGAGATCCACAATTACTAAACTCATTACTCTTATTATTATCAATCTAACTCATTTTATGAGCCATATTATGCTTATATGATCGACAGAACGACAATTACTATACTTATTACTCTTATTATTATCAATCTAACTCATATTATTAGCCATATTATGCTTATATGATCGGTAGAACGATAATTACTATACCTATTACTCTTATTATTATCAATCTAACTCATATTATTAACCATATTATGCAGATATGATCGATAGAACGACAATTACTATACTCATTACTCTTATTATTATCAATCTAACTCATATTATTAGCCATATTATGCTTATATGATCGATAGGAGGACAATCACTATACTTATTATTCTTATTTTTATCAACCTAACTCATATTATTAGCCATATTATGCTTAAATGATCGATAGAACGATAATTACTATACTAATTAGTCTTATTATTATCAATCTAACTCATACTATTAGCCATGTTATACTTATGTGATCGAAAGAACGATAATTACTATACCTATTACGCTTATTATTATAAATCTAACTCATATTATTAGCCATATTATGCTTATGTGATCGATAGAACGACAATTACTATACTTATTACTCTCATTATTATCAACCTAACTCATATTATTAGTCATATTATGCTTATATGACTGGGAGACCCACAATTACTATACTCACTACTCTTATTATTATCAATCTAACTCATATTATTAGCCATATTATGCTTATATGATCGATAGAACGACAATTACTATTCTTATTACACTCACTGTTATCAATCTAACTCATATTATTAGCCATATTATGCTCATATGATCGACAGAACGACAATTACTATACTTATTACTCTTACTAGTATCAATCTAACTCATATTATTAGTCATATTATGCTTATATGATCAGCAGAACGACAATTACTATACTTATCACACTCACTATTATCAATCTAACTCATATTATTAACCATATTATGCAGATATGATCGATAGAACGACAATTACTATACTCACTACTCTTATTATTATCAATCTACCTCATATTATTAGCGATATTATGCTTATATGATCGATAGAACGACAATTACTATACTCATTACTCTTATTATTATCAATCTAACTCATATTATTAGCCATACTGTGCTTATATGACCGAGAGATCCACAATTACTATACTCATTGCTCTTATTATTATCAATCTAACTCATATTGTTAGCCATATTATGCTTATATGATCGATAGAACGACAATTACTATTCTTCTTACACTCACTATTATCAATCTAACTCATATTATTAACCATATTATGCAGATATGATCGATAGAACGACAATTACTATACTCACTACTCTTATTATTATCAATCTACCTCATATTATTAGCGATATTATGCTTATATGATCGATAGAACGACAATTACTATACTCATTACTCTTATTATTATAAATCTACCTCATATTATTAGCCATATTGTGCTTATATGACCGAGAGATCCACAATTACTATACCCATTGCTCTTATTATTATCAATCTAACTCATATTATTAGCCATATTATGCTTATATGATCGATAGGACGACAATTACTATACTCACTACTCTTATTATTATCAATCTAACTCATATTGTTAGCCATATTATGATTATATGATCGATAGAACGACAATTACTATTCTTCTTACACTCACTGTTATCAATCTAACTCATATTATTAGCCATATTATGATTATGTGATCGATAGAACGACAATTACTATACCTATTACTCTCATTATTATCAACCTAACTCATATTATTAGTCATATTATGCTTATATGACCGAGAGATCCACAATTACTAAACTCATTACTCTTATTATTATCAATCTAACTCATTTTATGAGCCATATTATGCTTATATGATCGACAGAACGACAATTACTATACTTATTACTCTTATTATTATCAATCTAACTCATATTATTAGCCATATTATGCTTATATAATCGGTAGAACGATAATTACTATACCTATTACTCTTATTATTATCAATCTAACTCATATTATTAACTATATTATGCAGATATGATCGATAGAACGACAATTACTATACTCATTACTCTTATTATTATCAATCTAACTCATATTATTAGCCATATTATGCTTATATGATCGATAGGAGGACAATCACTATACTTATTATTCTTATTTTTATCAACCTAACTCATATTATTAGCCATATTATGCTTAAATGATCGATAGAACGATAATTACCATACTAATTAGTCTTATTATTATCAATCTAACTCATACTATTAGCCATATTATACTTATGTGATCGAAAGAACGATAATTACTATACCTATTACGCTTATTATTATAAATCTAACTCATATTATTAGCCATATTATGCTTATGTGATCGATAGAACGACAATTACTATACTTATTACTCTCATTATTATCAACCTAACTCATATTATTAGTCATATTATGCTTATATGACCGGGAGATCCACAATTACTATACTCATTACTCTTATTATTATCAATCTAACTCATATTATTAGCCATATTATGCTTATATGATCGATAGAACGACAATTACTATTCTTATTACACTCACTGTTATCAATCTAACTCATATTATTAGCCATATTATGCTCATACGATCGACAGAACGACAATTACTATACTTATTACTCTTACTAGTATCAATCTAACTCATATTATTAGTCATATTATGCTTATATGATCAGCAGAACGACAATTACTATACTTATTACACTCACTATTATCAATCTAACTCATATTATTAACCATATTATGCAGATATGATCGATAGAACGACAATTACTGTACTCACTACTCTTATTATTATCAATCTACCTCATATTATTAGCGATATTATGCTTATATGATCGATAGAACGACAATTACTATACTCATTACTCTTATTATTATAAATCTAACTCATATTATTAGCCATATTGTGCTTATATGACCGAGAGATCCACAATTACTATACCCATTGCTCTTATTATTATCAATCTAACTCATAATATTAGCCATATTATGCTTATATGATCGATAGGACGACAATTACTATACTCACTACTCTTATTATTATCAATCTAACTCATATTGTTAGCCATATTATGATTATATGATCGATAGAACGACAATTACTATTCTTCTTACACTCACTGTTATCAATCTAACTCATATTATTAACCATATTATGGAAATATGATCGATAGAACGACAATTACTATACTAATTAGTCTTATTATTATCAATCTAACTCATACTATTAGCCATATTATACTTATGTGATCGAAAGAACGATAATTACTATACCTACTACGCTTATTATTATCAATCTAACTCATATTATTAGCCATATTATGATTATATGATCGATAGAACGACAATTACTATACCTATTACTCTCATTATTATCAACCTAACTCATATTATTAGTCATATTATGCTTATATGACCGAGAGATCCACAATTACTAAACTCATTACTCTTATTATTATCAATCTAACTCATTTTATGAGCCATATTATGCTTATATGATCGACAGAACGACAATTACAATACTTATTACTCTTATTATTATCAATCTAACTCATATTATTAGCCATATTATGCTTATATAATCGGTAGAACGATAATTACTATACCTATTACTCTTATTATTATCAATCTAACTCATATTATTAACCATATTATGCAGATATGATCGATAGAACGACAATTACTATACTCATTACTCTTATTATTATCAATCTAACTCATATTATTAGCCATATTATGCTTATATGATCGATAGGAGGACAATCACTATACTTATTATTCTTATTTTTATCAACCTAACTCATATTATTAGCCATATTATGCTTAAATGATCGATAGAACGATAATTACCATACTAATTAGTCTTATTATTATCAATCTAACTCATACTATTAGCCATATTATACTTATGTGATCGAAAGAACGATAATTACTATACCTATTACGCTTATTATTATAAATCTAACTCATATTATTAGCCATATTATGCTTATGTGATCGATAGAACGACAATTACTATACTTATTACTCTCATTATTATCAACCTAACTCATATTATTAGTCATATTATGCTTATATGACCGGGAGATCCACAATTACTATACTCATTACTCTTATTATTATCAATCTAACTCATATTATTAGCCATATTATGCTTATATGATCGATAGAACGACAATTACTATTCTTATTACACTCACTGTTATCAATCTAACTCATATTATTAGCCATATTATGCTCATACGATCGACAGAACGACAATTACTATACTTATTACTCTTACTAGTATCAATCTAACTCATATTATTAGTCATATTATGCTTATATGATCAGCAGAACGACAATTACTATACTTATTACACTCACTATTATCAATCTAACTCATATTATTAACCATATTATGCAGATATGATCGATAGAACGACAATTACTATACTCACTACTCTTATTATTATCAATCTACCTCATATTATTAGCGATATTATGCTTATATGATCGATAGAACGACAATTACTATACTCATTACTCTTATTATTATAAATCTAACTCATATTATTAGCCATATTGTGCTTATATGACCGAGAGATCCACAATTACTATACCCATTGCTCTTATTATTATCAATCTAACTCATAATATTAGCCATATTATGCTTATATGATCGATAGGACGACAATTACTATACTCACTACTCTTATTATTATCAATCTAACTCATATTGTTAGCCATATTATGATTATATGATCGATAGAACGACAATTACTATTCTTCTTACACTCACTGTTATCAATCTAACTCATATTATTAACCATATTATGGAAATATGATCGATAGAACGACAATTACTATACTAATTAGTCTTATTATTATCAATCTAACTCATACTATTAGCCATATTATACTTATGTGATCGAAAGAACGATAATTACTATACCTACTACGCTTATTATTATCAATCTAACTCATATTATTAGCCATATTATGATTATATGATCGATAGAACGACAATTACTATACCTATTACTCTCATTATTATCAACCTAACTCATATTATTAGTCATATTATGCTTATATGACCGAGAGATCCACAATTACTAAACTCATTACTCTTATTATTATCAATCTAACTCATTTTATGAGCCATATTATGCTTATATGATCGACAGAACGACAATTACAATACTTATTACTCTTATTATTATCAATCTAACTCATATTATTAGCCATATTTTGCTTATATGATCGGTAGAACGATAATTACTATACCTATTACTCTTATTATTATCAATCTAACTCATATTATTAACCATATTATGCAGATATGATCGATAGAACGACAATTACTATACTCATTACTCTTATTATTATCAATCTAACTCATATTATTAGCCATATTATGCTTATATGATCGATAGGAGGACAATCACTATACTTATTATTCTTATTTTTATCAACCTAACTCATATTATTAGCCATATTATGCTTAAATGATCGATAGAACGATAATTACTATACTAATTAGTCTTATTATTATCAATCTAACTCATACTATTAGCCATATTATACTTATGTGATCGAAAGAACGATAATTACTATACCTATTACGCTTATTATTATAAATCTAACTCATATTATTAGCCATATTATGCTTATGTGATCGATAGATCGACAATTACTATACTTATTACTCTCATTATTATCAACCTAACTCATATTATTAGTCATATTATGCTTATATGACCGGGAGATCCACAATTACTATACTCATTACTCTTATTATTATCAATCTAACTCATATTATTAGCCATATTATGCTTATATGATCGATAGAACGACAATTACTATTCTTATTACACTCACTGTTATCAATCTAACTCATATTATTAGCCATATTATGCTCATACGATCGACAGAACGACAATTACTATACTTATTACTCTTACTAGTATCAATCTAACTCATATTATTAGTCATATTATGCTTATATGATCAGCAGAACGACAGTTACTATACTTATTACACTCACTATTATCAATCTAACTCATATTATTAACCATATTATGCAGATATGATCGATAGAACGACAATTACTATACTCACTACTCTTATTATTATCAATCTACCTCATATTATTAGCGATATTATGCTTATATGATCGATAGAACGACAATTACTATACTCATTACTCTTATTATTATAAATCTAACTCATATTATTAGTCATATTATGCTTATATGACCGAGAGATCCACAATTACTAAACTCATTACTCTTATTCTTATCAATCTAACTCATTTTATGAGCCATATTATGCTTATATGATCGCCAGAACGACAATTACTATACTTATTACTCTTATTATTATCAATCTAACTCATATTATTAGCCATATTATGCTTATATGATCGGTAGAACGATAATTACTATACCTATTACTCTTATTATTATCAATCTAACTCATATTATTAACCATATTGTGCTTATATGACCGAGAGATCCACTATTACTATACTCATTGCTCTTATTATTATCAATCTAACTCATATTATTAGCCATATTATGCTTATATGATCGATAGGAGGACAATCACTATACTTACTATTCTTATTTTTATCAACCTAACTCATATTATTAGCCATATTATGCTTAAATGATCGATAGAACGACAATTACTATACTAATTAGTCTTATTATTATCAATCTAACTCATACTATTAGCCATATTATACTTATGTGATCGAAAGAACGATAATTACTGTACCTATTACGCTTATTATTATCAATCTAACTCATATTATTAGCCATATTATGCTTATATGATCGATAGAACGACAATTACTATACTCACTACTCTTATTATTATCAATCTAACTCGTATTATTAGCCATATTATGCTTATATGATCGACGGAACGACAATTACTATACTTATTACTCTTATTATTATCAATCTAACTCATATTATTAGCCATATTATGCTTATATGATTCGTAGAACGATAATTACTATACCTATTACTCTTATTATTATCAATCTAACTCATATTATTAACCGTATTATGCAGATATGATCACCAGAACGACAATTACTATACTTATTACACTCACTATTATCAATCTAACTCATATTATTAACCACATTATGCAGATATGATCGATAGAACGACAATTACTATACTCACTACTCTTATTATTATCAATCTACCTCATATTATTAGCGATATTATGCTTATATGATCGATAGAACGACAATTACTATACTCATTACTCTTATTATTATCAATCTAACTCATATTATTAGCCATACTGTGCTTATATGACCGAGAGATCCACAATTACTATACTCATTGCTCTTATTATTATCAATCTAACTCATATTGTTAGCCATATTATGCTTATATGATCGATAGAACGACAATTACTATTCTTCTTACACTCACTGTTATCAATCTAACTCATATTATTAACCATATTATGCAAATATGATCGATAGAAGGACAATTACTATACTTATTACTCTTATTATTATCAATCTAACTCATATTATTAGCCATATTATGCTTATATGATATATAGGAGGACAATCACTATACTTATTATTCTTATTTTTATCAACCTAACTCATATTATTAGCCATATTATGCTTAAATGATCGATAGAACGACAATTACTATACTAATTAGTCTTATTATTATCAATCTAACTCATACTATTAGCCATATTATACTTATGTGATCGAAAGAACGATAATTACTATACCTATTACGCTTATTATTATCAATCTAACTCATATTATTAGCCATATTATGCTTATGTGATCGATAGAACGACAATTACTATACTTATTACTCTCGTTATTATAAACCTAACTCATATTATTAGTCATATTATGCTTATATGACCGGGAGATCCACAATTACTATACTCATTACTCTTATTATTATCAATCTAACTCATATTATTAGCCATATTATGCTTATATGATCGATAGAACGACAATTACTATTCTTATTACACTCACTGTTATCAATCTAACTCATATTATTAGCCATATTATGCTCATACGATCGACAGAACGACAATTACTATACTTATTACTCTTACTAGTATCAATCTAACTCATATTATTAGTCATATTATGCTTATATGATCAGCAGAACGACAATTACTATACTTATTACACTCACTATTATCAATCTAACTCGTATTATTAACCATATTATGCAGATATGATCGATAGAACGACAATTACTATACTCATTACTCTTATTATTATCAATCTACCTCATATTATTAGCCATATTATGCTTATATGATCGATAGAACGACAATTACTATACTCATTACTCTTATTATTATCAATCTAACTCATATTATTAGAAATATTGTGCTTATATGACCGAGAGATCCACTATTACTATACTCATTGCTCTTATTATTATCAATCTAACTCATATTATTAGCCATATTATGCTTATATGATCGATAGGAGGACAATCACTATACTTACTATTCTTATTTTTATCAACCTAACTCATATTATTAGCCATATTATGCTTAAATGATCGATAGAACGACAATTACTATACTAATTAGTCTTATTATTATCAATCTAACTCATACTATTAGCCATATTATACTTATGTGATCGAAAGAACGATAATTACTGTACCTATTACGCTTATTATTATCAATCTAACTCATATTATTAGCCATATTATGCTTATATGATCGATAGAACGACAATTACTATACTCACTACTCTTATTATTATCAATCTAACTCGTATTATTAGCCATATT
Organism: Megachile rotundata; assembly: GCF_050947335.1. Classification (NCBI taxonomy): domain Eukaryota; kingdom Metazoa; phylum Arthropoda; class Insecta; order Hymenoptera; family Megachilidae; genus Megachile; species Megachile rotundata. The sequence goes on from NW_027473668.1 coordinate 166,075, forward strand.
ATGCTTATATGATCGACGGAACGACAATTACTATACTTATTACTCTTATTATTATCAATCTAACTCATATTATTAGCCATATTATGCTTATATGATTCGTAGAACGATAATTACTATACCTATTACTCTTATTATTATCAATCTAACTCATATTATTAACCGTATTATGCAGATATGATCGATAGAACGACAATTACTATACTCATTACTCTTATTATTATCAATCTATCTCATATTATTAGCCATATTATGCTTATATGATCGACAGAACGACAATTACTATTCTTCTTACACTCACTGTTATCAATCTAACTCATATTATTAGCCATATTGTGCTCATACGATCGACAGAACGACAATTACTATACCTATTACTCTTACTAGTATCAATCTAACTCATATTATTAGTCATATTATGCTTATATGATCGATAGAACGACAATTACTATACTCACTACTCTTATTATTATCAATCTAACTCATATTATTAGCCATATTATGCTTATATGATCGATAGGACGACAATTACTATACTTATTACTCTTATTATTATCAATCTAACTCATATTATTAGCCATATTATGCTTATATGATCAGCAGAACGACAATTACTATACTTCTTACACTCACTATTATCAATCTAACTCATATTATTAGCCATATTATGCTTAAATGATCGATAGAACGACAATTACTATACTTATTAGTCTTATTATTATCAATGTAACTCATATTATTAGCCATATTGTGCTTATATGATCGATAGAACGACAATGACTATACTTATTACTCTTATTATTATAAATCTAACTCATATTATTAGCCATATAATGCTTATATGATCGATAGAACGACAATTACTATACTCATTACTCTTATTATTATCAATCTAACTCATATTATTAGCCATATTATGCTTATATGATCGACAGAACGACAATCACTATACTTACTACTCTTATTATTATCAATCTAACTCATATTATTAACCACATTATGCAGATATGATCGATAGAACGACAATTACTATACTCACTACTCTTATTATTATCAATCTACCTCATATTATTAGCGATATTATGCTTATATGATCGATAGAACGACAATTACTATACTCATTACTCTTATTATTATCAATCTAACTCATATTATTAGCCATACTGTGCTTATATGACCGAGAGATCCACAATTACTATACTCATTGCTCTTATTATTATCAATCTAACTCATATTGTTAGCCATATTATGCTTATATGATCGATAGAACGACAATTACTATTCTTCTTACACTCACTGTTATCAATCTAACTCATATTATTAACCATATTATGCAAATATGATCGATAGAAGGACAATTACTATACTTATTACTCTTATTATTATCAATCTAACTCATATTATTAGCCATATTATGCTTATATGATATATAGGAGGACAATCACTATACTTATTATTCTTATTTTTATCAACCTAACTCATATTATTAGCCATATTATGCTTAAATGATCGATAGAACGACAATTACTATACTAATTAGTCTTATTATTATCAATCTAACTCATACTATTAGCCATATTATACTTATGTGATCGAAAGAACGATAATTACTATACCTATTACGCTTATTATTATCAATCTAACTCATATTATTAGCCATATTATGCTTATGTGATCGATAGAACGACAATTACTATACTTATTACTCTCGTTATTATAAACCTAACTCATATTATTAGTCATATTATGCTTATATGACCGGGAGATCCACAATTACTATACTCATTACTCTTATTATTATCAATCTAACTCATATTATTAGCCATATTATGCTTATATGATCGATAGAACGACAATTACTATTCTTATTACACTCACTGTTATCAATCTAACTCATATTATTAGCCATATTATGCTCATACGATCGACAGAACGACAATTACTATACTTATTACTCTTACTAGTATCAATCTAACTCATATTATTAGTCATATTATGCTTATATGATCAGCAGAACGACAATTACTATACTTATTACACTCACTATTATCAATCTAACTCGTATTATTAACCATATTATGCAGATATGATCGATAGAACGACAATTACTATACTCATTACTCTTATTATTATCAATCTACCTCATATTATTAGCCATATTATGCTTATATGATCGATAGAACGACAATTACTATACTCATTACTCTTATTATTATCAATCTAACTCATATTATTAGAAATATTGTGCTTATATGACCGAGAGATCCACTATTACTATACTCATTGCTCTTATTATTATCAATCTAACTCATATTATTAGCCATATTATGCTTATATGATCGATAGGAGGACAATCACTATACTTACTATTCTTATTTTTATCAACCTAACTCATATTATTAGCCATATTATGCTTAAATGATCGATAGAACGACAATTACTATACTAATTAGTCTTATTATTATCAATCTAACTCATACTATTAGCCATATTATACTTATGTGATCGAAAGAACGATAATTACTGTACCTATTACGCTTATTATTATCAATCTAACTCATATTATTAGCCATATTATGCTTATATGATCGATAGAACGACAATTACTATACTCACTACTCTTATTATTATCAATCTAACTCGTATTATTAGCCATATTATGCTTATATGATCGACGGAACGACAATTACTATACTTATTACTCTTATTATTATCAATCTAACTCATATTATTAGCCATATTATGCTTATATGATTCGTAGAACGATAATTACTATACCTATTACTCTTATTATTATCAATCTAACTCATATTATTAACCGTATTATGCAGATATGATCGATAGAACGACAATTACTATACTCATTACTCTTATTATTATCAATCTATCTCATATTATTAGCCATATTATGCTTATATGATCGACAGAACGACAATTACTATTCTTCTTACACTCACTGTTATCAATCTAACTCATATTATTAGCCATATTGTGCTCATACGATCGACAGAACGACAATTACTATACCTATTACTCTTACTAGTATCAATCTAACTCATATTATTAGTCATATTATGCTTATATGATCGATAGAACGACAATTACTATACTCACTACTCTTATTATTATCAATCTAACTCATATTATTAGCCATATTATGCTTATATGATCGATAGGACGACAATTACTATACTTATTACTCTTATTATTATCAATCTAACTCATATTATTAGCCATATTATGCTTATATGATCAGCAGAACGACAATTACTATACTTCTTACACTCACTATTATCAATCTAACTCATATTATTAGCCATATTATGCTTAAATGATCGATAGAACGACAATTACTATACTTATTAGTCTTATTATTATCAATGTAACTCATATTATTAGCCATATTGTGCTTATATGATCGATAGAACGACAATGACTATACTTATTACTCTTATTATTATAAATCTAACTCATATTATTAGCCATATAATGCTTATATGATCGATAGAACGACAATTACTATACTCATTACTCTTATTATTATCAATCTAACTCATATTATTAGCCATATTATGCTTATATGATCGACAGAACGACAATCACTATACTCACTACTCTTATTATTATCAATCTAACTCATATTATTAGCCATATTATGCTTATATGATCGATAGGACGACAATTACTATACTTATTACTCTTATTATTATCAATCTAACTCATATTATTAGCCATATTATGCTTATATGATCAGCAGAACGACAATTACTATACTTCTTACACTCACTATTATCAATCTAACTCATATTATTAGCCATATTATGCTTAAATGATCGATAGAACGACAATTACTATACTTATTAGTCTTATTATTATCAATGTAACTCATATTATTAGCCATATTGTGCTTATATGATCGATAGAACGACAATGACTATACTTATTACTCTTATTATTATAAATCTAACTCATATTATTAGCCATATAATGCTTATATGATCGATAGAACGACAATTACTATACTCATTACTCTTATTATTATCAATCTAACTCATATTATTAGCCATATTATGCTTATATGATCGACAGAACGACAATCACTATACTTACTACTCTTATTATTATCAATCTAACTCATATTATTAACCACATTATGCAGATATGATCGATAGAACGACAATTACTATACTCACTACTCTTATTATTATCAATCTACCTCATATTATTAGCGATATTATGCTTATATGATCGATAGAACGACAATTACTATACTCATTACTCTTATTATTATCAATCTAACTCATATTATTAGCCATACTGTGCTTATATGACCGAGAGATCCACAATTACTATACTCATTGCTCCTATTATTATCAATCTAACTCATATTGTTAGCCATATTATGCTTATATGATCGATAGAACGACAATTACTATTCTTCTTACACTCACTGTTATCAATCTAACTCATATTATTAACCATATTATGCAAATATGATCGATAGAAGGACAATTACTATACTTATTACTCTTATTATTATCAATCTAACTCATATTATTAGCCATATTATGCTTATATGATATATAGGAGGACAATCACTATACTTATTATTCTTATTTTTATCAACCTAACTCATATTATTAGCCATATTATGCTTAAATGATCGATAGAACGACAATTACTATACTAATTAGTCTTATTATTATCAATCTAACTCATACTATTAGCCATATTATACTTATGTGATCGAAAGAACGATAATTACTATACCTATTACGCTTATTATTATCAATCTAACTCATATTATTAGCCATATTATGCTTATGTGATCGATAGAACGACAATTACTATACTTATTACTCTCGTTATTATAAACCTAACTCATATTATTAGTCATATTATGCTTATATGACCGGGAGATCCACAATTACTATACTCATTACTCTTATTATTATCAATCTAACTCATATTATTAGCCATATTATGCTTATATGATCGATAGAACGACAATTACTATTCTTATTACACTCACTGTTATCAATCTAACTCATATTATTAGCCATATTATGCTCATACGATCGACAGAACGACAATTACTATACTTATTACTCTTACTAGTATCAATCTAACTCATATTATTAGTCATATTATGCTTATATGATCAGCAGAACGACAATTACTATACTTATTACACTCACTATTATCAATCTAACTCGTATTATTAACCATATTATGCAGATATGATCGATAGAACGACAATTACTATACTCATTACTCTTATTATTATCAATCTACCTCATATTATTAGCCATATTATGCTTATATGATCGATAGAACGACAATTACTATACTCATTACTCTTATTATTATCAATCTAACTCATATTATTAGAAATATTGTGCTTATATGACCGAGAGATCCACTATTACTATACTCATTGCTCTTATTATTATCAATCTAACTCATATTATTAGCCATATTATGCTTATATGATCGATAGGAGGACAATCACTATACTTACTATTCTTATTTTTATCAACCTAACTCATATTATTAGCCATATTATGCTTAAATGATCGATAGAACGACAATTACTATACTAATTAGTCTTATTATTATCAATCTAACTCATACTATTAGCCATATTATACTTATGTGATCGAAAGAACGATAATTACTGTACCTATTACGCTTATTATTATCAATCTAACTCATATTATTAGCCATATTATGCTTATATGATCGATAGAACGACAATTACTATACTCACTACTCTTATTATTATCAATCTAACTCGTATTATTAGCCATATTATGCTTATATGATCGACGGAACGACAATTACTATACTTATTACTCTTATTATTATCAATCTAACTCATATTATTAGCCATATTATGCTTATATGATTCGTAGAACGATAATTACTATACCTATTACTCTTATTATTATCAATCTAACTCATATTATTAACCGTATTATGCAGATATGATCGATAGAACGACAATTACTATACTCATTACTCTTATTATTATCAATCTATCTCATATTATTAGCCATATTATGCTTATATGATCGACAGAACGACAATTACTATTCTTCTTACACTCACTGTTATCAATCTAACTCATATTATTAGCCATATTGTGCTCATACGATCGACAGAACGACAATTACTATACCTATTACTCTTACTAGTATCAATCTAACTCATATTATTAGTCATATTATGCTTATATGATCGATAGAACGACAATTACTATACTCACTACTCTTATTATTATCAATCTAACTCATATTATTAGCCATATTATGCTTATATGATCGATAGAACGACAATTACTATACTAATTAGTCTTATTATTATCAATCTAACTCATACTATTAGCCATATTATACTTATGTGATCGAAAGAACGATAATTACTGTACCTATTACGCTTATTATTATCAATCTAACTCATATTATTAGCCATATTATGCTTATATGATCGATAGAACGACAATTACTATACTCACTACTCTTATTATTATCAATCTAACTCGTATTATTAGCCATATTATGCTTATATGATCGACGGAACGACAATTACTATACTTATTACTCTTATTATTATCAATCTAACTCATATTATTAGCCATATTATGCTTATATGATTCGTAGAACGATAATTACTATACCTATTACTCTTATTATTATCAATCTAACTCATATTATTAACCGTATTATGCAGATATGATCGATAGAACGACAATTACTATACTCATTACTCTTATTATTATCAATCTATCTCATATTATTAGCCATATTATGCTTATATGATCGACAGAACGACAATTACTATTCTTCTTACACTCACTGTTATCAATCTAACTCATATTATTAGCCATATTGTGCTCATACGATCGACAGAACGACAATTACTATACCTATTACTCTTACTAGTATCAATCTAACTCATATTATTAGTCATATTATGCTTATATGATCGATAGAACGACAATTACTATACTCACTACTCTTATTATTATCAATCTAACTCATATTATTAGCCATATTATGCTTATATGATCGATAGGACGACAATTACTATACTTATTACTCTTATTATTATCAATCTAACTCATATTATTAGCCATATTATGCTTATATGATCAGCAGAACGACAATTACTATACTTCTTACACTCACTATTATCAATCTAACTCATATTATTAGCCATATTATGCTTAAATGATCGATAGAACGACAATTACTATACTTATTAGTCTTATTATTATCAATGTAACTCATATTATTAGCCATATTGTGCTTATATGATCGATAGAACGACAATGACTATACTTATTACTCTTATTATTATAAATCTAACTCATATTATTAGCCATATAATGCTTATATGATCGATAGAACGACAATTACTATACTCATTACTCTTATTATTATCAATCTAACTCATATTATTAGCCATATTATGCTTATATGATCGACAGAACGACAATCACTATACTTACTACTCTTATTATTATCAATCTAACTCATATTATTAGCCATATTATGCTTAAATGATCGATAGAACGACAATTACTATACTTATTAGTCTTATTATTATCAATCTAACTCATATTATTAGCCATATTATGCTTATATGATCGATAGAACGACAATGACTATACTTATTACTCTTATTATTATAAATCTAACTCATATTATTAGCCATATAATGCTTATATGATCGATAGAACGACAATTACTATACTCATTACTCTTATTATTATCAATCTAACTCATATTATTAGCCATATTATGCTCATACGATCGACAGAACGACAATTACTATACTCATTACTCTTATTATTATCAATCTAACTCATATTATTAGTCATATTATGCTTATATGATCGATAGAACGACAATTACTATACTCATTACTCTTATTATTATCAATCTAACTCATATTATTAGCCATATTATGCTTAAATGATCGATAGAACGACAATTACTATACTTATTAGTCCTATTATTATCAATCTAACTCATATTATTAGCCATATTATGCTTGTATGATCGATAGAACGACAATGACTATACTTATTACTCTTATTATTATAAATCTAACTCATACTATTAGCCATATAATGCTTATATGATCGATAGAACGACAATTACTATACTCATTACTCTTATTATTATCAATCTAACTCGTATTATTAGCCATATTATGCAGATATGATCGATAGAACGACAATTACTATACTCATTACTCTTATTATTATCAATCTAACTCATATTATTAGCCATATTATGCTTATATGATCAGCAGAACGACAATTACTATACTTATTACACTCACTATTATCAATCTAACTCATATTATTAACCATATTATGCGGATATGATCGATAGAACGACAATTACTATACTCACTACTCTTATTATTATCAATCTAACTCATATTATTAGCCATATTATGCTTATATGATCAATAGAACGACAATTACTATACTCATTACTCTTATTATTATCAATCTAACTCGTATTATTAGCCATATTATGCAGATATGATCGATAGAACGACAATTACTATACTCATTACTCTTATTATTATCAATCTATCTCATATTATTAGCCATATTATGCTTATATGATCGACAGAACGACAATTACTATTCTTCTTACACTCACTGTTATCAATCTAACTCATATTATTAGCCATATTGTGCTCATACGATCGACAGAACGACAATTACTATACCTATTACTCTTACTAGTATCAATCTAACTCATATTATTAGTCATATTATGCTTATATGATCGATAGAACGACAATTACTATACTCACTACTCTTATTATTATCAATCTAACTCATATTACTAGCCATATTATGCTTATATGATCGATAGAACGACAATGACTATACTTATTACTCTTATTATTATAAATCTAACTCATATTATTAGCCATATAATGCTTATATGATCGATGGAACGACATTTACTATACTTACTACACTCACTATTATCAATCTAACTCATATTATTAACCATATTATGCAGATATGATCGATAGAACGGCAATTACTATACTCATTACTCTTATTATTATCAATCTAACTCATATTATTAGTCATATTGTGCTCATACGATCGACAGAACGACAATTACTATACCTATTACTCTTACTAGTATCAATCTAACTCATATTATTAGTCATATTATGCTTATATGATCGATAGAACGACAATTACTATACTTATTACTCTTATTATTATCAATCTAACTCATATTATTAGCCATATTATGCTTATATGATCAGCAGAACGACAATTACTATACTTCTTACACTCACTATTATCAATCTAACTCATATTACTAGCCATATTATGCTTATATGATCGATAGAACGACAATGACTATACTTATTACTCTTATTATTATAAATCTAACTCATATTATTAGCCATATAATGCTTATATGATCGATAGGAGGACAATCACTATACTTATTATTCTTATTTTTATCAACCTAACTCATACTATTAGCCATATTATACTTATGTGATCGAAAGAGCGATAATTACTATACCTATTACGCTTATTATTATCAATCTAACTCATATTATTAGCCATATTATGCTTATGTGATCGATAGAACGACAATTACTATACTCATTACTCTTATTATTATCAATCTATCTCATATTATTAGCCATATTATGCTTATATGATCGACAGAACGACAATTACTATTCTTCTTACACTCACTGTTATCAATCTAACTCATATTATTAGCCATATTGTGCTCATACGATCGACAGAACGACAATTACTATACCTATTACTCTTACTAGTATCAATCTAACTCATATTATTAGTCATATTATGCTTATATGATCGATAGAACGACAATTACTATACTCACTACTCTTATTATTATCAATCTAACTCATATTACTAGCCATATTATGCTTATATGATCGATAGAACGACAATGACTATACTTATTACTCTTATTATTATAAATCTAACTCATATTATTAGCCATATAATGCTTATATGATCGATAGAACGACATTTACTATACTTACTACACTCACTATTATCAATCTAACTCATATTATTAACCATATTATGCAGATATGATCGATAGAACGGCAATTACTATACTCATTACTCTTATTATTATCAATCTAACTCATATTATTAGTCATATTGTGCTCATACGATCGACAGAACGACAATTACTATACCTATTACTCTTACTAGTATCAATCTAACTCATATTATTAGTCATATTATGCTTATATGATCGATAGAACGACAATTACTATACTTATTACTCTTATTATTATCAATCTAACTCATATTATTAGCCATATTATGCTTATATGATCAGCAGAACGACAATTACTATACTTCTTACACTCACTATTATCAATCTAACTCATATTACTAGCCATATTATGCTTATATGATCGATAGAACGACAATGACTATACTTATTACTCTTATTATTATAAATCTAACTCATATTATTAGCCATATAATGCTTATATGATCGATAGGAGGACAATCACTATACTTATTATTCTTATTTTTATCAACCTAACTCATACTATTAGCCATATTATACTTATGTGATCGAAAGAGCGATAATTACTATACCTATTACGCTTATTATTATCAATCTAACTCATATTATTAGCCATATTATGCTTATGTGATCGATAGAACGACAATTACTATACTTATTACTCTCATTATTATCAACCTAACTCATATTATTAGTCATATTATGCTTATATGACCGAGAGATCCACAATTACTATACTCATTACTCTTATTATTATCAATCTAACTCATATTATTAGCCATATTATGCTTATATGATCGGCAGAACGACAATTACTATTCTTCTTACACTCACTGTTATCAATCTAACTCATATTATTAGCCATATTATGCTTATATGATCGATAGGACGACAATTACTATACCTATTACTCTTACTAGTATCAATCTAACTCATATTATTAGTCATATTATGCTTATATGATCGATAGAACGACAATTACTATACTCACTACTCTTATTATTATCAATCTAACTCATATTACTAGCCATATTATGCTTATATGATCGATAGAACGACAATGACTATACTTATTACTCTTATTATTATAAATCTAACTCATATTATTAGCCATATAATGCTTATATGATCGATAGAACGACATTTACTATACTTACTACACTCACTATTATCAATCTAACTCATATTATTAACCATATTATGCAGATATGATCGATAGAACGGCAATTACTATACTCATTACTCTTATTATTATCAATCTAACTCATATTATTAGTCATATTGTGCTCATACGATCGACAGAACGACAATTACTATACCTATTACTCTTACTAGTATCAATCTAACTCATATTATTAGTCATATTATGCTTATATGATCGATAGAACGACAATTACTATACTTATTACTCTTATTATTATCAATCTAACTCATATTATTAGCCATATTATGCTTATATGATCAGCAGAACGACAATTACTATACTTCTTACACTCACTATTATCAATCTAACTCATATTACTAGCCATATTATGCTTATATGATCGATAGAACGACAATGACTATACTTATTACTCTTATTATTATAAATCTAACTCATATTATTAGCCATATAATGCTTATATGATCGATAGGAGGACAATCACTATACTTATTATTCTTATTTTTATCAACCTAACTCATACTATTAGCCATATTATACTTATGTGATCGAAAGAGCGATAATTACTATACCTATTACGCTTATTATTATCAATCTAACTCATATTATTAGCCATATTATGCTTATGTGATCGATAGAACGACAATTACTATACTCATTACTCTTATTATTATCAATCTATCTCATATTATTAGCCATATTATGCTTATATGATCGACAGAACGACAATTACTATTCTTCTTACACTCACTGTTATCAATCTAACTCATATTATTAGCCATATTGTGCTCATACGATCGACAGAACGACAATTACTATACCTATTACTCTTACTAGTATCAATCTAACTCATATTATTAGTCATATTATGCTTATATGATCGATAGAACGACAATTACTATACTCACTACTCTTATTATTATCAATCTAACTCATATTACTAGCCATATTATGCTTATATGATCGATAGAACGACAATGACTATACTTATTACTCTTATTATTATAAATCTAACTCATATTATTAGCCATATTATGCTCATACGATCGACAGAACGACAATTACTATACCTATTACTCTTACTAGTATCAATCTAACTCATATTATTAGTCATATTATGCTTATATGATCGATAGAACGACAATTACTATACTCACTACTCTTATTATTATCAATCTAACTCATATTATTAGCCATATAATGCTTATATGATCGATAGAACGACAATTACTATACTCATTACTCTTATTATTATCAATCTAACTCATATTATTAGCCATATTATGCTCATACGATCGACAGAACGACAATTACTATACCTATTACTCTTACTAGTATCAATCTAACTCATATTATTAGTCATATTATGCTTATATGATCGATAGAACGACAATTACTATACTTATTACTCTTATTATTATCAATCTAACTCATATTATTAGCCATATTATGCTTATATGATCAGCAGAACGACAATTACTATACTTCTTACACTCACTATTATCAATCTAACTCATATTACTAGCCATATTATGCTTATATGATCGATAGAACGACAATGACTATACTTATTACTCTTATTATTATAAATCTAACTCATATTATTAGCCATATAATGCTTATATGATCGATAGGAGGACAATCACTATACTTATTATTCTTATTTTTATCAACCTAACTCATACTATTAGCCATATTATACTTATGTGATCGAAAGAACGATAATTACTATACCTATTACGCTTATTATTATCAATCTAACTCATATTATTAGCCATATTATGCTTATGTGATCGATAGAACGACAATTACTATACTTATTACTCTCATTATTATAAACCTAACTCATATTATTAGTCATATTATGCTTATATGACCGGGAGATCCACAATTACTATACTCATTACTCTTATTATTATCAATCTAACTCATATTATTAGCCATATTATGCTTATATGATCGATAGAACGACAATTACTATTCTTATTACACTCACTGTTATCAATCTAACTCATATTATTAGCCATATTATGCTCATACGATCGACAGAACGACAATTACTATACTTATTACTCTTACTAGTATCAATCTAACTCATATTATTAGTCATATTATGCTTATATGATCAGCAGAACGACAATTACTATACTTATTACACTCACTATTATCAATCTAACTCGTATTATTAACCATATTATGCAGATATGATCGATAGAACGACAATTACTATACTCATTACTCTTATTATTATCAATCTACCTCATATTATTAGCCATATTATGCTTATATGATCGATAGAACGACAATTACTATACTCATTACTCTTATTATTATCAATCTAACTCATATTATTAGAAATATTGTGCTTATATGACCGAGAGATCCACTATTACTATACTCATTGCTCTTATTATTATCAATCTAACTCATATTATTAGCCATATTATGCTTATATGATCGATAGGAGGACAATCACTATACTTATTATTCTTATTTTTATCAACCTAACTCATATTATTAGCCATATTATGCTTAAATGATCGATAGAACGACAATTACTATACTAATTAGTCTTATTATTATCAATCTAACTCATACTATTAGCCATATTATACTTATGTGATCGAAAGAACGATAATTACTGTACCTATTACGCTTATTATTATCAATCTAACTCATATTATTAGCCATATTATGCTTATGTGATCGATAGAACGACAATTACTATACTTATTACTCTCATTATTATCAACCTAACTCATATTATTAGTCATATTATGCTTATATGACCGAGAGATCCACAATTACTATACTCATTACTCTTATTATTATCAATCTAACTCATATTATTAGCCATATTATGCTTATATGATCGAGAGAACGACAATTACTATACTTATTACTCTTATTATTATCAATCTAACTCATATTATTAGCCATATTATGCTTATATGATCGATAGGACGACAATTACTATACTCACTACTCTTATTATTATCAATCTAACTCATATTATTAGCCATATTATGCTTATATGATCGATAGAACGACAATTACTATACTCATTACTCTTATTATTATCAATCTAACTCATATTATTAGTCATATTATGCTTATATGATCAAAAGGACGACAATTACTATACTTATTACTCTTATTATTATCAATCTAACTCATATTATTAGCCATATTATGCTTATATGATCAGCAGAACGACAATTACTATACTTATTACACTCACTATTATCAATCTAACTCATATTATTAACCATATTATGCGGATATGATCGATAGAACGTCAATTACTATACTCACTACTCTTATTATTATCAATCTAACTCATATTATTAGCCATATTATGCTTATATGATCGATAGAACGACAATTACTATACTCACTACTCTTATCATTATCAATCTAACTCGTATTATTAGCCATATTATGCTTATATGATCGACGGAACGACAATTACTATACTTATTACTCTTATTATTATCAATCTAACTCATATTATTAGCCATATTATGCTTATATGATTCGTAGAACGATAATTACTATACCTATTACTCTTATTATTATCAATCTAACTCATATTATTAACCGTATTATGCAGATATGATCGATAGAACGACAATTACTATACTCATTACTCTTATTATTATCAATCTATCTCATATTATTAGCCATATTATGCTTTTATGATCGACAGAACGACAATTACTATTCTTCTTACACTCACTGTTATCAATCTAACTCATATTATTAGCCATATTGTGCTCATACGATCGACAGAACGACAATTACTATACCTATTACTCTTACTAGTATCAATCTAACTCATATTATTAGTCATATTA